>NC_134836.1:33649075-33724590 GCF_004210375.1 Tachypleus tridentatus
ACATTGTCGTATGGTCTTCAGAAACACAAAAATGTAGTAACTACATAACATCCAATCACAAAATTTTGATCATAATTCCATGCCTTTTCAACAAATTTTACCTATACTTTCATTAATCTGATTTTCTATGTGCAAATTTTGTGAAGATACACACTGCATCAGAAGTTACAGTACAAATACTTAATGTGTACAGGTGTGTGTACAAACTGAGTGTGTTATACTGAGCCCACTGTGAAAGGGTAAATGGCACACATTATTTTCTCTTTCTTTGCTGAGCAGTGTCTTCTTTTCATTATTGATCTATTAGTACTGTAAGAGCAACTTTAAAAGCATGATTTGTTTGAGTAGTGTATGTGTGATAGTTTTAGCTCTGTTGAGCACAGTTTCTGTTAACAGTAAAAAATTCCTCCTGATTTAGTCAGTTATGAAGCCATAAAAAGTTATTCCAACTCTGCTCATTTTGATTCAGGTGGGTTAATGGAGATGAGAGGGATAAAATATTCCTTTAGTTCTTTCAACACAAGCTTGGCCAATTTTACCATTTGTACCATTTAAAATTTGTATAGATTTAATACATTTAACTTTCAGTATAGTGTATATATGATCACAAAATAGGAGCAGTCTTTCAGTTAACATTACAAGTCTTTCACATACAAAAGAAAATCACTTTTAATGAAGTATTTTTAATAAATTAAAAAATAAAATTTCCCCATTAAAATATTGAGCATTTATTTTGAATAACCCGTAATACAAAGTATACTTTTCATGCTAAATTTAGAAATGCTTTTCCTAATTTCAAAATATCTCGGATCTTCCTTTGTATGATCCTCAAAACCTTTAAATAGAATTTCAAACGTTATTATTTTATAATTTATATTCTACCAGTTATTTTCTCTACCACAACATATATATGTGTATATAAACCGAAAGAAATTTTATATGACAATTTCTAAGTACAGAATTTGGTAAGGCTTAACAAATTACTGCAACCAGCATTGAATTACAAAGTTCATAACTAGAAAAGGTAACTGTTGTGTGTTTTAAGAAAAATAACTGAAATTCAAGAACTTATTTGTAATTCATAATCATGTGTATACATATAATGTATTACAAACAAACTTTAAACTGCATTTTACAAAATACTGGTCCAATAGAATATAGCCAATACAGGTCATTTTGTAAAGGACAGTTTTATACTATTGGATACAGTAACATGAGTGCATGTGCACCTGGCCATTCAAATTCTGAAATGTTACACTGTTGAAAGGGCAGTAAATAAAAATAAAACATTTTTTGTACATGTAAAATGTTATGAAATTTAAGCTATTTGGTTTTTTTAGACAAAACATTTGTTGTAGTAGTTTGTGTTATAATTAGTAGTGATTTTAGAATGAAGAAACATAATTTATATCTCTTTCCTGTTTTTTTATTGTAGTTGCAAGTTCAGTAGAATTAAGCAAATTTATAGAAATTTACAATAGTAAGTATAACTGGTGCTTTAGTTTTGTTTTTCTAAAAAATGTTTGATAATTTTCTAGAGGATATTAAGAGGTTACAGAAATTTTGCAGGTGAAATGGGATAATTTTCTGATGAATCAAAATTACTTCACATATTAGATAGGTAATATTCAAAAATAAAAAATCTTGTACTTTGTGCACAAATACTTTGTAATGTTTACTCATAATCTACAACATTTTGTGAAGAAACATGTACATTTTAAAAAGTTAGTGTAATTGCTTTATGGTTACTTTCAGGAATACAGGTTGGGTAGAATCCACCAACCTGTATTAAAAGGATTAACTAAAATTTAAAGAAGTGCTGTGAAAAATGTTTGCTTTTATATAGTTACAAAGGCTTGTGGACTTGGGACTTTCTGCTATTAAAATAATGATATATCAGTTTAACTCAGTAATGGTGACAAGCTTCAGACTTAGTGATGTCAGTTTATTCTTGTTAATTTCTTTTAATGAAAACCAGTGGATAAAATTGTTTAAAACTTGAAGTGAAGTTTCATAAGACATGTAGTTTGAGAAAAAATAAAATATTTATTTTTAAGTTTTCTTCTACTGTTACCAAACATTTATTTAATCTAGTTACTTGTTCTTGGTTTCTCAATAGTTCACCTGTAAAGTTTTTTCATACTGTTTTTTCTTATGGTACAGTTTTCATATTTCACTTACATAATTTCTATAACCTTGTAGAAGGATATCAAGGTTTTTCTTAAAGATAAATGCACTTTATTTGCTGTTTTCTCTACAAAATCACTAATTCTAGCTATTATCAATTTAATGTGCCATGAAATTTAAGAAAATTAATAAATGGAAATATATCTGTACCTTTTATCCCTTTGTTGAATAATCTTAAAATGTTTTCTTTGGATTATGTATCTTTTTACCTTTTCAATAATAGTTTGTTTTTAAGGTTTACTTTCCTTTTGTTTTCTTCACCCTTGATTACTTTTATTGACATAAGTCGGCAGGTACTCACAGATAAAGTAACATTAACATCGGCAAAGATGAATTAGCCCCTGACAGAATGGCGGTTTTCACTTGCTAACTTTTTTAATACCTATTGATCGAGGCAAAGAATAATAATGTATCTCAGAATGGCTGGTATGGGTATTAACACTTTCATTGATTAGGAGAAAATGTTTTTTGCCTTTCTAAGTCATCTTCAGGCTAAGAAAGAATTTGCAAGTGACCGTTGCTGGACATGTATTAGGGACAAGAGTATAAAAAACAACTAAAATTAAACATATATAAAGGAACACCTTTATACCTATACTAATTAATAACCTAACATCTAACTACAACTCCCCCTATAATCCTGTACCCATTGATACTCTCATCCCTAAGACGTGTCCAGCAATGGTCACTTGCAAACACTTTCTTAACCTGAAGATGAATTGTTCTTTCCTTATCAATAAAAGTGTTAATAGCCATACCAGCCGTTCTGAGATACATTTTTATTTCAAATGGGTTTCTTGTCATCAAGAAGAGGCAACGGATAATTGTAAAAAAAAATTATACCTTTCAAATGTGAATTTTAAAATACAAATAATGAATAATTAACAAAAATATAAAAGTAAATCCAAAATGCAATTTAACAGTCTATTAACTAATATGTATAAGAAAAAAATAACCACGCACTAGAGACCCCACCTTCAACAGTAGACTAAGCTTTTCTTTGCCTCGTTTATAAATGGATATATGTGTCTACATTTATTATTAATATGATGATGTGCCAACATAGAATCTACTCTTTCTATCACTTGTAAACATGGCATTCAAGTTAAAGCTGTTGCTTATCTACACAGCTTCTACTGTAGAAGTAGGCATGTCTTATCTTGAAACTGAAGAGTTTTGATATTTTCATCCCAGACCATTTGATCTGTTTTTATTCAGACTTAAATGTACTAGTGGATCAGAGTTAGCCAAATAGCTTGTCTAAATTTGAAGAAAACATTTTTTAAAACTATAACATTTAGACATAATAAATAAAAACTTTTGTCACCTAAAAAAAATCTAATTTATTTCTAATCATTAGAACCACGTTTCGTGGATAATATATACTAGATTGAAAAATGAACTGTAACTGTACCGGTATTCTTTGGTTTTCTTACCAAATGTGGTAAGTTTAAGAAGAATGAGTTCAGTGATGAATATTGTAGGTATGGTGCTGAAATAATTCCTGAAGTTATGTTCTATAAAATGAGGTAGAAATTAGCAATTGAGTGAAAAGTTATTGACAGGTAGTAGAAGTGGTCACAGTGGATGTAGAACATTGTACATTATATCCTTGTACATAAGTGTCATAGTAACTTTGTTCTTCTTACAGTAGGTAGGTTTTATTTATTTTATGAAATTGTAGACAGAGAGGAAGAGGAAAATGTCTAAGACAGTGTTTGTAATCTTCATAAAATGAGTAATTGTTATTCAAACAATTAATTAAACTGTTTTACAATATTTTATATTTAAATTCCAGAAAAATGACATTGCCATGGCAATCACAAAGTATGATCAGTTTGACTTTTTGATTGACATTGTACCTCGAGATGAGTTGAAACCCACCAAACGACAAGATGATAGTGTAAGAACTACAGCAGCCATGCACCCAGATCAGGTGCAGTACTACTTTCAACTAGCTCAGCAACACCAAGCAGCCTTGCAACAACAGAACAATACTGTTGCCACACCCCAACAGCAGACAGTGACACAGCAAGCTGCCACACCACAGGTATGTTTCAGTAGGTCTTAGATTGTATTACAGTTTATAGTCATGGTGATGGATTGTGTTGATAAAGTAAACTAAATTTACTTGGTAACAAACTACTGCACAACAGGTACAATTTGCAGTTATGCTGTTAGAATGTGTTGATCAAATTAGAGTTAACTTAATGATAAACTGCCATATTATGGGTATTTTTCTTGAGCTAGATTTATTTTGGTTTCAGTTTTATATCTTTTACTCTTCAAAAAATTTCAAAAACATGCTGGATTGCTTAAAATGTCTTATGAGTGTATATTTTACTGAAGAAATTGTTTTGGTATGATACTTGATGACTAGTATCTATAAAAACAAAAATTAATGGTGCAGATTCTTTTACTGATGAATCAAAAAGTTTTTGAAGTTATGAGAAAGCTGTTCTTTATTTTTCAAGTTTCTATCCTTTGATGGAGTAGTAATATTTACTATAATTTCAAAGTAACTAGGTTATCTTCATTAAAATTGGCAAGCTTTTAGTAAACATCACGTCTGTTGTATGCAAAAAAAGCAACAAAGAAGACATTTTTTTTTAATGACTCATTTTTACAAATGACTTGACGAGATATTTATGTAGTCAGTTGTAGTAAAAAGTAGTTTTGATGTTAAGAGAAAAATACTTTATCCTACTTATTTTCATTTACCTAAATTCTAGAAACTGCTAAATGAATATTAAAAAGTTTTTCTTATTTTATACAATCTAACACTAACTGCAGCAGAATTATCTGAAATGACTGTTGAAAAGCATAAGATAAAATTAAAACTGGCCTTTTAATATTACATTTTAAAATTTAAATATACAATGTAGAATATGAAATATTGCCAAGCATGTAAAGTAGAATGCTCTAAAACTACTACTACTTTATTTTTTTCTGGCTTTCTAACTTATCTATGAATGATTAAAATAATTCCCATACCTGGTCAAGCATAGTTCCCTTCATTGAAAAGCAATGAAAACAATGGCAAATTATTCAAACCAGTTATTTCAACAGCTCCAGATTTCACTGTAGCCAGTAAAACGAAATATTGGTAATAAATGATCCAATAATAAATAACAGAGAATTATTGACATTTATGGAAAGTGATAGGAAGGTGTGGAATGTGAGCTTGACTTTCTGGTTTTGTATTCTAGTAAAGAAAGAAGATTGGAGGCTATAAATTTATTTTACGTTTTAGCAATATTTATACTATAAGTGTGTGATTTTATCGAATTTACAGTTGGTAGAATTAAATCTGAAGTGAGTAATTTGGAGCGAATAAGTGTCATGTGATGCATAGAGAAATAAATTGAAAATTTATTTAAAT
The DNA here is from genome assembly GCF_004210375.1 of Tachypleus tridentatus. Classification (NCBI taxonomy): domain Eukaryota; kingdom Metazoa; phylum Arthropoda; class Merostomata; order Xiphosura; family Limulidae; genus Tachypleus; species Tachypleus tridentatus. The sequence continues at coordinate 33,654,645 of NC_134836.1, forward strand.
GTTCCCTTTTGACAGTAAGACTTGTATAATATTAAGAATTGAATCATAAACTATGTTTGGAGTCAAGTGTATTAACATACAACAATAATGAAGTTGTTTAACTTTTGCATGTAAATTTGTTAAAAATTTGTGATACGGATACTTTGCACCTCTCCTCCAAGGTTTGTGAATTTTTTTGACATAAAATGATTGGTCATCTTGATGAAATATTATCAGCTGGATATTTTGTTTCATTTAATCCTGTTTTTAATTCTGTTGACTTGTGTTGAATTCACTTAATATTAAATTTCTCTAATCTTCCAGTTATGTGATGGGTGGCATAACTTGCTATTGTACAGTGTTTCCACCTGTAGAATATGTACAGAACTACTTTTATTTAAAAATACACGTAACACAATGATGTTTATTTTTCTGTTAATTGTAAACATAGTACAATTAAGACAACCCTTTAGGTCGTAGGTGAAACAGTTTTACATATTTTTTGCAATATACATACATGTATTTATATTTGGCACAAGTCTTAGCAGCTACGTAGCCAACTGTTCTTTTGCTTTTTTATTGCTTCTTGAAAAGATATATAATTTTCATACTAAGATTGCTGATATAAATGATATGTAAATGTTTAATTGATTGTGGTATGAACAAGTTGCTCAACTACAGTAGAGAAAACTGTTAGTTTTGTTGTTAAAATATGCAAATCACGTGAATATAAATGGTATTTTAGCTTTATACTGTCATAGAAAATTAGTAGTTGAATATTTTGCAATTTGTATACAGATTTGCTTGGCCATGTGACAAGTTTATTGTTAGTTTTTTGCACAGTGCACTAATATTTTGTTTCTTTTCTTTTATAGTCTTGTTTGTACAAACAGTACTTAAATATCTTTTTAGATACAAATTGTACAAACCAGTAGTGGCATTCAGACTATGGCCTCAACAACTCCAACTCTAACAGTACAAACTGCAACTCCTACTTTTCAGTTCCTTCAGTTCTTCAAGTTCAGACAGTAAGTGATACAAATGGCAAGTGGGTTTAAGTAAATGTGTCATTGGCATTGATTTCATGAGTGGTACAATTGTTTTGGAATGTGTTATTTCAGTTAATCATTATTTTGAACCATTGCTTAATTCAACATATGTAAATAAGCTATGGGTAAGGACATGATAGCTTGCTTAAAAAGTGTCAAAATATGAATGTTTTTATGGTGGAGATAAATTAATTTGTTTTAAGATAATGTGAATTTGAAAATTTGACAAATAAAATATAAGAGGAAATATTAGAATGTATAGTTATTCGTGTTAGGAAAATGTAGACTTTATTCATTTATGTTTCTGCAATATCCACAGAAACTTAAAGGATAATAAGATTTGATATGTATTTTAAAAATTTGAAGACAAGTAAAAAACATTGATTTTTAGTATTGAAAAACCTTTTTATTACAAAAAACAGGTAAAAATATTAAAGAAGTCAAAAAATTAACTTAAAAGTAATAAAAAGATGAGCAAAATGTCAGTATTTGAATGTGGACATATAAAAAAAATCACTTATTAAAAGAACAAACTTCTCTGTTGTTTATGACTTCTCTTTGCCTGTTATCTCTATTGCTGATGACATTTTCAATGACTTGCTGGAGAAACACAGTCTATTTCTGGATGAAGGCAGCTCTAATCTCTCAGACAGGTGTAGGAGCAGGTTGTCAGTTCCTAACTGGTTTCCCTACCAAATCTCACACATGCTGATTTGGGTTTTAGTTCAGCAACCTAGCAGATCAGTCCAGTATCTATTCTTTCATCCTTAAAATTCTGCATGTTCTTTATGGTGTAATGATACAAATAATGGGAAGCAGGATCTTACCCATGTAATGTCTTGCTGTTTGTTATCCTCCATCCATCTCATAGAGGTCTGTATTAACCTATGAGGAAATGTTACCCCAGACCATGATTGAGGCATTCATGAAGGTATCATATTGGACAGTATTACAGGCCAAAATCACTCTCATTCATATATCCAAACCCTCATGTGCTGATCACTTGGAGAGGCACTAAACTTGCTCTCATCTGTGAACAGTACAGGGTCTCATTGCTGAATGGCCCAGATGACATGTTGTTGGGCAAACATCATCCAGGATGTTCAGTAACTTGGGGGTAGTGCAGGGATTGTAACTGATATCCTGGACCTAATCCCAGCCTCATGGATCTGGTTTATGTTTTGAAAAATTGATTACATTATTGGGATAGGGTGTTTATATATATAGTGCTTAGGTAGAGGGTACATTAAAATTGGAAGAGAAATTTGCAAATTAGAATTTGCCTAAGGCAGCCAAGAGGGGTATAAAAGTCTGAAGGAAGAATTCTGAATGTGTAGATGGGCAAAGAGTGAAAACCCTGGAGATGAAGAAATAGCTGTATTGTCAGTGGAGGTAAGTATTATTGAAAAAACATTCAGTTTAGGAAAATGTTAACTTTCAATTAATTAGTTTCTAATGATTCATACACAGTTTTGAAAAGCTAGTACCAACATATCTATAAACTTAGCATTATTTCAGCTGTAAATATCTTTTTTTCAATCAACCAAAACTATCCTTCCCAGTATTTGAGTCGTTTATAAGAAAGACATATTACATAAGGAATCATTGGTGCATAACCTTGCAAGCCTTAGATAGGATTAGTGTAATCTTTTAAAATAACCTTTCTAAATTGAATAATAATTAATAACGTAAAATATCCAAGTTTAAACACATCTCATTATCTTTTAATTTTTGTGAGTAGTGTACTTCTGTTGTAAAACCATGCTATCAATAAAAATGTTTTCTCCAATTTGTGGTGGAAAATGAGCAGCCAACTGCAAATTTAAAATTGAATTTGAAGTTTTTTAGACTACTGAATAATGAACATGGTCTTACCAGGATAGTTGTTCATATAACATGGAATTTGGCTTAATAGTAGGATGGTTATTCATACAAGCTGTGAATTGTTTTTTCATCAGAATGGTTATTATACAACCTGTAAATTGGCTTTTCAACAGAATAGTTATTCACACAATACAGAGATTGGCTTTTCAACAGAATAGCTATTCACACAACACAGAGATTGACTTTTTAATAGAATATTTATTCACACAACAGCTAAACTGCCTTTGAATCCTCAAATTACAGAATTATTTTTATACCATTCACCACCACTTGATAAACTGAATTGATATAGTATTGAACAGTTATGACTAAATTATTGTGATACAATATTTAGTATAAGTGTTAACTGAATTGATACAGTATTTGGGTTAGCTGTTGGTTATTTTATGGTGTTTCAGCAAGTACCTCTGCATCTGATGATAATAGATTTGTGACTAGATATTAATTGCTAAGTAGTTTATCCTAAGGTTTTATCACAATGTTTTCATGAGGATTTTCAGTATTTTGATAACTTCTGTGTTTGGTTGACAGATTGTTTTCATCTATCATTTTCTTATGTGGTTCATATCCTATTATTTTGTAATATTCCAGTTTATAATAAGGTTTTTCTTCTCTGGCATGTTAAACTATTCCAGATAGATAATAAGTCAGTATTGCTGAGTGTTGTTTATCTACTCTACCTTTAAGTTTTGATCTTTTATTGTTCTTTTTTTTGTTTTTCCAGTGTATTGAAATTCATGGGGAATACATGTGGCTGTTCCTTTGTTGTTGTCTTTTTTAATTCTTTAAATTTATCAAGTGTTTCAAGTATCCATTGTAAAGAAACATATTAATGTGTGTTTTCTTTTAAATGATTAGTTTCTTTGATATTTTTCTTTTCTGGACATTAAGCAATTTGTGACACATGTTTCTACATTTTTAAAGTGATTTGATTTATAGCCGAGATATTTACCCATATCTCTGGGCTTTATGTAAGCTACTCTGGTATATGAGTTATATATCTTGGTAAACATGACATTAACAAATGGTAATGCATCTTTTTCTATTTCCATTGTGAACTATATTACAGGATGTTTCCTGTTTAATGGTTCATAATTTCTTGAAGCTTCTCTGTAATATATATGATTGTATTGTGAATGTATCACCAACATATTTGAGCCAAATCTTGAAGCACAGAACAACTAGATGTGAGCACTGGTGATAGGATTGAGCTTGTCAGAAAAATAAGGGGTTTATTTGTAGATGTTTGTGTTTTCTTATTCATTTTCACACTCAGCTACAGTTTATATATTTGTTTCCAAGTCAGCAGCTTCATCACCTCAAGTTCTTCAACTTCCACAAACACTGCAGCAAGGGCAACTTAACCAGACTGGAGGGGTTCAACTGGTTCAGCAAGTCATCAACAGTAATGGAGAGATCCAGCAAATTCCAGTAAGATTTTACATTTTTGTCTATAGTTTTAAAAATATGGTGCCAAACTCATGTGGAAGAATTAAAGTTTGATTACAGTTTTACATGAACAGACAAAATTCATAATTTTTGATAAATTATTTTTCTGAAGATTTGTCTGTGAGTATACCTACTCAGTGACTTAGACTCTGACTAATCTGAGTTCAAGGTGGTTTTTCTGTTAAACAGAAGTGAGAATTCTCAATAGCTGTTGCTCTAATTAGATTTCATATAGGTTGAGAGATGGATTTATGAGCTAAAACTGTGTGCGTGTAAAAACTTGTAGCCATTCTAAGAGCTGTCATGCTTTAGTTAATAAAAATATTTTTTCCATCTTACAGTTTTCACATTTTGTGTGTATAAATTCTAGAACCTCCTGAAGGGATATCAAAATATTTTCAGTAAAAGTTTGTATCTTACCAGTTATTTACTATAGCATAGCACTAACTGTAGTGGAATCAGTAGTGTAGGGATAAAATTGAAAGTTGAAAAATACAAAATAAATTTAAGTTGCTTTTATAGTAATGCAGGATTTATTTATCACAACAAGCAGCTCTATGTAAATAAAAGATCAAGTTACTAGTACACAAAGTAAAATTACTATCACACTTGACACACCCAAAAGCAAAGTGTGTGTGTGTGTGTGTGCTGTTACAAGTAATTTTTTTTTATTTAATTTTTCTTACCTAATTTAACTGTCTCAATACAGGCTTCAATGATTTGATCAACTACAAGATCTCTTTGTATTCATTTAAAGTCTTTTTTTCGATTTAATACCTGTAACTTTCATTGTAGAATGTATATCTTCAGAAAATTTGGCAGTCTTTTAATTAATACAATAAATCTTTCACATACTAAAAGAAAAGTATATTTTTAATGAAATAAAGATTTGTCCATGAATATATTAAGTATTTGTTTTGAATAGTCTATGTGAAAAGTAATTTTTGTGTTAAAATTAAAAATACTTTGTCTCAAAAATTTCACATTTTCTTTGTGTAATCCCTAGAACCTCTTCCTAAATGCATTTTAAATGTTTTTTTTTTGTTTTTCAGTGAAACTTTATAGTTTTTGTTATTTTTTTACCCTATCTCAAAAGAGAATAAGTCATCTTGACCAACCTTGTAACTAACCATGAAAAGAAAAAATATTTTTTTTTCTTTCTAGAATGACTTCAGATTGTAACATGAAACTTCATTTGTTTATCCCAAGTAGCTCCAAGTTTGTAACAGTATACATCTATTTATAATTAAATGTTGTTTCAATGCCCTTTGAACCATGTCTATCTACTATCCATGCCATAATAAGTTATAAATCACTCGGGGAACATGCAGTTTACTTTAAGTTAACAAATTCCATTATCCATGAGCTACTTACATGTGTGCCTCATGAAACATTATTATATTTTGTTATTCATTTTACCTATTCTAATCTTAGCTAACCTAAAAGGATCTGTATTTTTACATTTTAGTTAATTTTATAATTATATATAAAGAATGCACATCAAAATAAGAAAATACTTAACCAAGGTTTTTTCTTGCTGTCAACTGTTAGAGAGTTAACCCTAATTTTGCTAGTTATAGTAATGCACTTAATTTTATTCAGTTAAGTAATGCACCAAAGAATATAGACCAATAACATGCAAAAAGTTGACAAATTCTCTTGTCTCAAAATTTTTTTGGTTTTCTAACTGCGATAAGAGCCATTACAGATTCATCTAAACCAGTTGTTAACTTTTCCACAGGAATAACGTTGATATTCTGGGTGAAACTGATATTTAACTGTTCAAAACATAATGTTATACAATACATCATTTGATAGATGAAAACCTTGACTTTCTGTTGGTTATAGGTGATGTATAATTAAACATAAGAAAAAACTATTATTATGGAAGAGAGGATGTGACTGACTGGTGGGTGTGGCAGGAAGGGTCTGATTTTCTATTTAGTAGCTCAAACTAAACAATAGTGAAGACTATAGAAAATGTGCCTTGTCTGAGCAGTGATAATCTTATAGACAGTAATTTACATTTAACTTCATAAATTTTTTAGGGTTGGTGGATAAAATAAAGATGACAAGCTGAGAGAAAATGTGTCACAAGTGCCTAACTAAGGGGAAATTCGGGATTTTTTTCATTGCATTGTAGAAGTAAGAACTTAAAACATATATGCTCTTAAAATATGGATTATTAGCTAAGATTTTATACTTTCTAATTGGTATAATATTAGTAAGACACTGAAATCTATAAGTATTTTTTAGGATAACGATTCCCAGACTTTTTCATTACTGATTACATTGAAGATATTCTAAATATACATGACACTGTTTGTTCAAAAATGTTTTTCAACTGGCCCATTCAGCTTTATATTTCTTGTATATTTTTGTTTAGTCAGAGTCTGCCGTGACTCTAACTGGGGTTTCAACCCAAGGTTTGAGAACCACTGATATAGGATATAGTGTATAACCTTTTCCAAAGTGTTGAGTTTAATGTTAGGGAAATGTTCTGAAAAAATAATATGCAATTAAATTAGTAATTTTATAATTAATGAAAAGAAAAACAAACATAAATTGCATATTTATTTCTAACTTGTATATCTACTATTTTCATAAAAATGTTTGTAGTTTTTAAATGAGTGTTAAAAATATACTTCAGTTAATAATTTAAAATAATATTTTATCAAGTTTAATTCATATGACCAGTCAAATTGGTTTTTTATTAAAATATTTTCACTTAATACCTAGATTTACCTTTTAATTTTAATTCTAATTTGACTAAAAAATAAATGCTTAGTAGCAAGGTTTAGATTGTTTATGAATAATTAAAATAAGTAAATAAAAAAATCAAAGTTAAACAGTTTAACACAAACACAGTGGAAGTTAGTATTATTAAACACTCTCAGAAAGCGTTAATACAATGTGTCTTTAAACATATTTAAAGCAGGAACATTTGCCTATCTGTAATAGTGAAGATTTTGATCTTTTTCAAAGTAATCACATTTTCATTGTCTTCTGCAGTCATGCAGCTTCTTCATGAGTTTAGAGTGTGATTCTTAGCTTTATAATAATGTTCATACTGGTCTCTGGTAACACTTTAAAACTTATAAAAACTGAGGTAACATATCAAAACCTGACAAGTATATGTCAAATACTTGTTCCTTTTCATTGCTTATTTGAAGGGCTTCTATTCCTCATTTCAATGCTTTTTACAGAATTTTGTTAGTTCCGGTTAATTTATTTTGTATCTGAGAAACAAACATTTGAATTAACTTGACCAGTGACTAATCATCTTTTGACAAGAAATATGAAGTCCAGTTACTCGATTCTCCATTTTCCACTCAGTTAAACAGGTTTTGAAGAATCTATAATTCATCAGTAATTGTGCTTAAGACATGTTTTTAGAGTTGGGCTTGTCTGGAGTTATGTATGAAGAGTGAAATGTACAAGCTGTTATTACATAATATATAAAAACCTATCAAATGACTGAGATAATGATGAGTCTTGCAATATGACTTTTGTGACACATGTTTTATTAAATTTTACTGTGGTTTCAACATAATAATGTGGATCATATCGATCTACTATTAAATGCTTAAGCCATTTAGGAAGTTCATCTGTTCATTATATGTGTGTACATACAAACTGTCATTTGTAGCTAAGGTTTGTTTGTATGACAGCTGTATCATTGCAGTTTAGTTTTCTGAGTATTTATCTGGTTTAAATAACACAAGAATTTGTGATGTTTTAAGCTTTTTGGTTAAGTTTCATATTTAAGCAGTGAAATGTTTCATGTTAGTAGTTTTTCATTACTGAAGCTTGTGAAGAAAAAGTAGAAGATATGAGCTTGCTTTATGGAGAGTTGAGATGTGTTAAATAGTGGTCACCATTGCAGACCTTAAACAGTTGGGTTTTCTAGGCCCCATGTGTTTCTAATTTAATATGAGGCTTTTGTCAGATTATGTGATGACTAAGATACATTTTCAGTTTTATTTCTATTGTATTATTTTTTGTTTTAAAGTTTTCTATGAAAATATTTTTAGGAATAAGGGGAAGCAGGAACCCTATTGAAAACTTGTTTCAGTAAAGCATTTTCATGCATTATAAACAACTTTTCTATCATAGTTTAATGTCATAAAAGTCAATATATATTGATTATTATTTTTGAACTATAGGATAATTAATGTTTTATGTCATAAGCTTACAAATAGAAGTATACTAGTATATTTTACATTGAATTTGCAGTAAGTTATTGATAGTACACGTGTTTTTGTTGCCTGTTCATTTTCATTGAACTGATTGAAGATAATTAATTTTTTGTAATTTGTAGTTTTTTTATCTTCTGTAATACCTTACTATGAAACAGTTTTAGTTCCCTTGTGAATCAGTTTACAATAAATTATAGTTATCTTGTTGGTTTAATTTCTGTAGATCCAGCTTACTCAGACTCAACTCCAGTTAATTCGAATGCAAATGCAAGGACAGGCTGCAAATAGTCAGCCAGTGATTATTCAGACATCTCCTTTGGCTCAGGGAGCAACTGCTCAAACTGTTCAACAGGCTGCACCTCAGGTAAGATATTTGGTATTTTTATATATTTTTTAAAGACTTCACAAATAAAATTATTTTTCTTTGCTTAAATTTGGAGAATGAAATAAAGCAGATACAGTTTCTCACGGAATTCCTGAAATCCAAAAAACAAAAACTGTTTATATGTGATCACATATAGAAGACTGTTTCACAGTCACCACCCCAGTCAGTTCATATATCTCATTTCCTCAATCTCAGTTTTTTGACTAGGAAAACATTAATGCAGATGTCTTGCTTTTTCATCCAGAAGGGATTAGAGGGGCTTGCTGGTCTCCAAACTCATTCAAGATGTTACATCAATTGTGGTGGTTCCCAATCTTTGTACTTTCGTTATTGCCATAAGTGTTAGAGGAAAGAAAATATGCAATGTTTGTATGTACTATGAACAACATTTCTTATCCTAGAGCCTGGACACTGTTGTCCCTAGTTCCATCTCAGATGTATGGTTCTGCACACTGTTCCACTGTTGTGGTGGGAGTGCAGACAGATCTTTCTGTGTCTTCATCAGAATCTTTTTTTCTTCTCCCTTCCTCTCCCCCCTCATGTCAAGAGTCTTTTGCCTTCTGTGAATACATGAGTTGACAGATCTATGCCTACTCATGTCTTTGTTCCTATTATTGGTTCCAGTAACTGTTCACATCCATCTCCTTTGGCTCCAAGAGGTAGAACTTTTATTATTTGGCCATGACATCAGTCATTGGAGTCTCCTTCTTCAGATATCTGCCCAGTTGTCCTAGAACAGGTGCATGGAAGTCTATAGACTCCTTTCTACTAAAGACTGCCATCATGGTTACAAACAAAAAGGGTTCTTTGCCCAGTTCTCCTCCTCCTAAATGAAATTGGCCAATTTAATACAGTAGAACTGTCGAAGGTTCTATTCTAATTTGGATGGCAGTAAGACCTTGATTGATTTTTTTTTTTTACCATTTTTCCTTACAAGAAACACTTCTTCAGCCTGTTGATACTGTTACAGTGTGATAAAGGAGTTTACGGAGGTGTGACATGGCTGGTTGATCAGTGTATATCCACTGTGTCCATGCCACTCAGTACACTCTTGGAGGCGGTAGCCACTTGTATTTCCTTGGGTTATACTATGACTGCTTGTACTTTTTGCCTATCACTGGGAAATACTTATGATCAATCAGACCTTGAAGATCTTACTTACCAGCTGCCATCTGTGTTCATCTTGGAACACTATAATAAATACAATTCCATCTGGGTAGGTGCTGATATTGATGGGAGAGGTCATTCTGTGAGGAATATACTCATAGGTAACAACCTTTATCACTTTCATACTGGTTCATTTGCCTATTTTTTACAGCTATTAATCTATCTGTTCAACTTTACTATTTTCTCATTTTTGTTGGAGGATTGACAGTGACCCACAGAACAGTGATCATTTTCATGTCATTTTGAGGGAGATTTGTTGTGTTCAGTGCAACCAGCTCATGTAGTGTTAGTATGAAAGTCAGCAGGCTGATTGGCTCTCCTTCACTTCTCACTTGGAATTTGATCCTGCTGTCATTAATCTTCCATGGAAGCTATAACTGTATGATTCAAGCAGCTACTCATTCTTTCCTCTAAACCTCAGTGTTTCCCATGGCATCCTCATTCATGGTAGTCTCCTGCCTGCCAACAGACACAAAATCTTAGACATTGGCTTAGGATATCTTTTGCAGATATCTCACTACCTTCAACCATGTTGCTTTCTGGTAGACCTGTACCTTTTGATGATTGGTGAGATGTTAAAGCCAGAAGGAATCCTGGATTAAATTCACCACTAGCATCTCTTCTACCAATAGTTTCACAGTCATCTGGAAAAAGATTGAAAATGTCAGTTGGAAGTATATTTTCCATCCCGTTTTCATCATGCTGTCCAATAGTGAAGAAGTTGCTGATGTACAGAGCATTGCCTATGCTCTTGGGAGGGCTTTTCCCCTTTTCAACACTTCTATCTCTTCTCCTGACTTGTTGGTCATCAAGTCCTGGATGGAGAGATAGCCCTTTTTCTGTCAGACCAATCATATATATGATTATAATTGCCTATTTACATTGGTGGAACTTAAGCTAGCTCTTCATTGGTCTGGCAATACATAAGTTGGGCATGATAATATTCATTATGAAATGCTATCTCATCTTTCCTCTGTCACTGTTGCTCTTCTTCTGGTTGTTTTAGCCAAATTTGAAATGAGAATGTGTTTCTTGATGTTGGTCATTTGTCCATTTTATTTGTAACTTTTACTTGACAGGAGATTCAAAGTCTGTGTGGATTTGATCTTATCCTGTTCTTTCATACATTAACTTGGAATTGTTTAGGGCTATGTCTTGAGTGCCAACCTTTTCATTATAAAGATTAATGCTATTACTAAGTAACTTCCTCCTACTTTTGCAAACAGCCTCTATGTCAAAGACCTTCCACATTTGTTGTTGGTATCAAACATAAGGTTTAATGAGCAGCAGCTTCAGACTACCTTCACTTAATTGTTAGGTTGATCACATCATCCAGTTTCACCTTTGCTTCCTCTAAAACTATTTGCATTAATTTTTGCTGCCAGTGGGGTTTATACCCTGATTCTGAGCTCCATCTCAGTGGTGGTGTTCCTCCCATTGTTCCTGAAATGAAGTTCTTGGGGCTTCTGTTTGACTGCAAGCTGACTTGTATTTCTTACATTAAGCAGCTTTGTGTTTAACTGTATATGGGCACTGAACATCCCCCACGTCCTATCTTCCAGATTTTGGGGAGTGGGTAGATGTTCTATAGTAAAGATCTGTCATGTTCTCACATACTTCAAGCTGCACTCTCTGATATGTGGGTCTGCAAAGGCCTCTTTGTACCCTATACATCAACTGCTGCTTTGACTATGCTGCACTGAGTCTCATGAATTTTCTTTTCATCTCGGACGTTTGCAAATTTCCTTGCTTTATGTTGTCAAGCTTCCCACCTGGGGTTGTGTCGTCTTTCCTTGATGGATTGTGTTCTTATAGACAATCTGCCATTTCTCCTTTTGGCTTGTGTATTTAAGCTCACTTGGCTGAATTGGGTGTAATATTGGATGATGATGTTGAGTCTGGTGATCAGCCTATTCACTATGGCTCATTACCATCCCCACCCATGAACTTTCTTTGAGTCATCTGAAGGAAGATGGATATCCCCAATTGGAAGTAGTGTCTTATTTTTGCCAAACATCTTTTGAACCAGTCTCCTGTTTCTGATTTTATGGGTGGTTTGAGGTCAAATGACACTGTTGGAATTGTCATATTTTGTAGTAACTTGGTGGTTGCTCACAAGATTCCCTCTGCTGTTTCTGTGTTTGCTATAAAGTTGTGTGCTATTTTGCTTGTCTTGGATCACATAGAAGCTAAGCAGTACACTAACTGTACTATTTGCACAGACTCTCTTAGCTCTATATTGGCTTTGAAATTGCTTAATGTCAGTTCCCTCCCTGTTCTCTTATCTCAGACATTTAGAAATGACTGGATCAGTTTTTTTTTTTTTCTGTTATCCATTTCTATCCAATTTTTCTGGATCCATGGCTACATCATGCAGTCAGTTTGGGGTGAGCAACATCATATCAAGCTTTTCGAGATCAAACCTGCTGTTGTTGTTTGACCATCTATTTTCCATAAGTATTGATTGGAAGAAGTTGTGGCTAAGCATATCTTTTTAACTCATAATTTACTTTTATGTGGGACTGAAATGCCAGTGTGTGGCCTTTGTAATGCTCAGGTTACAATTGCCCATGTTTTACTTTCATCATAGTGTTATGAATGTGAGTAGCAGCACAATTTTACACATTTATTTTCTAAAATTCAATATGGCATTGTATGAACTGTAAAACTTCTTATACAACTACAACACAAGTACAATAACTATAAACATCCATCCCGCATTGCTTGCCACTTTTATGCACTTAAAAACATAGAATAATAATACACACAAAGTAAATAATGTCCTGTAACTATCATCATTTTTCTGGATTTACAACTTTAATATGAGAGCCTTTAAACCTTACCTGAATCTTGTTGATCTGAAGACTGCAAAAGAAACTTTCAAACTGAAGATGAAATAAACAATTCTTTGTAGTAAAAAACAATTTAATGTTGTTTGATAGAATAATACATTGGTTTTCTATTGGTTATAAGCAGTACAGTATAAAACATCAATGAAAACTATTAGCAGTTTGTGAAAGAGAGGATGTAGCAAGTGTGTTTGATCTTCTAGTTTATGAATTGTAAATTTGTTATATTGTCCATGCTATGTTGTAAAGATACATTATACACTAATCTAGATATCACGCATCTTATCATTTCGTATGCCTTTCATAAAAGGAGCCTTAAAACTGTACATATTATTCCATCCAGTGTTTGATGACCAGTTCATTATTCCATCCAGTGTTTGATGACCAGTTCATTATTCCATCCAGAGTTTGATGACCAGTTCTTTTACAAAAATACATCAGCCACTCAAAATCCTTCTATTTCTGCTGCTACTTTTCTCTTTCTGTAATTGTAACACATATAGTTAAAACGAATTAAAATGTTATTCATGTTACCCTATAACACACTTTTGATTCATGTGTCATCTTCCATGTTCCAATGTTTCCAGATCCAATTTAAAGTTTTGAGTATCTTCTGCATTTTGAATTTACACTGCTTTCTTCACTTCTCATTGTTGTTTCTTTGTTTTTATTAGTTCTGGTTTATTCATATAACATTCAGATGTAGTTATTTTTCTTTTATGGCAGTTCTAATTTTTTTTCTTTCAACGATTCAATTAATCCTGTTAACTTTTACTGTTAATATTGTTGAGAATACTTGTATTTTATAATCAGCTAATTTCATCAGTTCGTTATTAAGCTAACCTTATTTTGTCTTCAATTTGCACACTTTCTGTATGTTGTAATTTTTGTTTGAGTATTCACAATTATTCATTTTGACTACTTTATTAGTGTCTTAATATGACAATCTTTTAACTGTGTTAATCTTGTTGTGTGTTTTGTAAAACAGTATGCTCACTAGCACTACTACTAAGTATAGTATTATGAGCAGTGAATTAGATAATTTCCATTGTCATATAACTGGTAAGACAAAGCTGTGAAAGTATTCAAATGATAAAAAGAAGTTTGAAAAGTATTCTACATAGAGTTAATAAGTACCTAAATATTTCCATTTCTTAATTTTCAACATTTCATTACACTGTACATTGACGATAATAGCTAGAGTTAGTGATATAGTAGAGAAAACAGAAAATAAAATATAAGCATTTACCATAAAAACTTTAAATATTCATTTAAGAGGTTTTAGAGAATATACAAATGAAATATGAAAATTGTAAGATAATAAATACTGTTTTTATATTCAAAATGAAAATCATCTTGCAGATGGAACTATTCATATTTTAAGTGCAAATAATTACATAAAAAAATATTAGAAATAATTGAAAAAATCAAAATTATATTATTTTTCTAAAACTACATGCTTTTAGAAAGTGTCTTTTAATATCTCCAACAATTTCAACCATAGTTTGATTTTTGACACAAAGTATAACGATAATGACATTAGGTGCTATGAACAATATCAAGTGGTTGTCATAGGGTTAATTAATGCTATGAACAATATCACGTGGTTGTCATAGGGTTAATTAATGCTATGAACAATATCACGTGGTTGTCATAGGGTTAATTAATGCTATGAACAATATCACGTGGTTGTCATAGGGTTAATTAATGCTATGAACAATATCACGTGGTTGTCATAGGGTTAATTAATGCTATGAACAATATCACGTGGTTGTCATAGGGTTAATTAAACCATGTTTTTGTCAGTTTCAATCAGATATTAATGCTATCTTTTGTATTATTTGATTCTAATAACGGTTCACTTACAATACTTTCTAGTGAATTTCTAATAATTTCCTATTAATCCTGTATACATTACTTTTAGTACTCTCTTTTAATTAAACAATTGTTCAAGCATTACTAATTTGTCTCACAGTTGCGTTAACAATGTAAAATACTGTGGAAGTTGAATATCTTTGATAGTTATCCATTTATCATCAGACAAAATTAAATTTTCTACTTCCACAAATACAGTACCCAATGTCACAAAATTTACATTTTATTCAGCTAAAACTTCCACCATCAGTACTACAAAGATTCTGATATATCCAAGAATATATCTACTATTAATGTGCATAATTATATTTACTAAGATTATGAAACATACTTTATGTAAACACTTCATATCCAAACAACTTGGAGGAGCACTACTATGTTGACCGATAATCTCATCATCTCACACATCATCTTCTTCTAATTTACATTCTTTGTCATCTTCAGGAGTTGTTTTGGTTTCACGTGAGTTCTCGGTTGTTATTTTTTATATGCTCATTCTGATAATCTCCTTGAGCTTCTCCAGTTAACTGCTCATTCTGATAAGGGTTATAATCCTTTACTTCCTTTAATCTGTTAATCCTTTAGCAACTGGCTGTCATAGCATTTGATAAGTTAAATTCAAAATTTTATTGAACTACTATTTTATGAACTTATGTCATAAGTTTGGAATCAAACTGTAGATTATAATTTAAACTTTAATATTATAAATGAGTTGGTTTCTTGATTTTAATATAAATATTAAAAGAACACCTAAATATAGTTTTTAGCGAGTCATATGATGGGGTTAATACAGCACTGTTTAAAATTAGATGTTTGGAATATTAAAGTACTAAGTATGTAGTTTTGTACATGCTAGAAACCCATATTAACAAGCTAGAATATAAAATAAGAACCTTGTATCATTTTATTTTGCTGATATATAGCTTATATACTGAATCAAACACAGTGGCCCTTTCACCTCTTTCCATGTTTGGAAATGGTTCCTTATATACACTTACTTCAATACACAAAATGTGAGTAACTAGTTGAAAGCTTACAGTGTCCCTCTAGTGATTGGTTTTCATCCATATTAATCTGTGAAGAGGCTACCAAATTCTTTTTAACTAAAATTTCATGAAGGTAGGTTGTGTTTTTAGTCTGTCGAAGTGTCATATATTTGTAAAATCTAAATACAGCTTAATTACGAAGCTTTATAAATTATAGTTGGATTCTATGGTATCAGTATAGTTATTTATGATTTTTTGGTTATTCAAATTTATATATAAAACCTAAAAAAAAATTGTTTGATTTCTTCCATGTGCAAAATTTTAAGTCTTAGCAACATATGTCAAGCAGGAACTGAGTTCAAAAATTATAGTAAGAAGAGATAATTATTTGCTTTACTTTTTTATTTATTGTTTCATATTTTAAGAAAAATAAGTTTAATAATTTTTTTCTAAATAGTAATAATTGATATACATACTTTATGTATTCTAATTTAAAAGTGACTGTATATTAGAAAATACTAAACTACTAAAACACAGCCAAGACAGGGGGGCTAAAGGTCAGTTTTATATTATTGGACACAGTAATATGAATATTTGTATTTACATGTTATAATATGTAGTCATTCTAGCATGAAAAAAAAACACCAACAATTTACATCTATTTCTTAATTTTTTTTTATGATATTTACAAGGTTGGTCAAGTAACTCACCCCACCTAGTTAGGATATAGAAAATAACATAAAACATAAAGTATTACTGAAGACAAATATTTGAAATGTATTTAGAAGGTTTTAGAGATTATGCGAGTAAAACATGAGATTTTGGAGATGGAGAATAGTTTCTAATCATAACATGAAATCACTTTTCACTCTTAACTAGTAACAAAACAGACTTGATATTTTCACAACCAAATCTTTTGTAAAATTATTTCATTAAAAATCTGATTTTTTGTGTACAAAAATTTGTAATCTCTATCTAAAATGTACCAAATTTTGTGAAGATTTACTGTATCAAAAGCTATAGTGCAAATACCTAACGTGCATATGTGTAGACAAACTTGCATATATTGTACAGTCTGTTGTGAAAGGGTTAAAGGACATTACACCATTAAGGGCAGTTATTTTTGTCTTTTCCTACTATGTGTAACTAAAATAAATCTTGTGTAATGAACAATCAATAAAACAAGTGGTTAATCCTTTCACATGGTAACTTTTTTAAATCTATGTGTATTTTCACAACTATGAAATAGAAATGAAAAAACACGTATATCTTTGTTCTGTTTATTTAATGTTTTTACAGTATACACAGGTAACAAAAATGGTTTCAAATACATGTACCAAACAAAATGTTGGGGAGCTTTAAATTTAAAAAAACAAAACCTTATTTTTGAACACTATATGCCGTTAAAGCAATCATGCTAGTCCTAGTAAGTTGGGTCTTAACACACTATTCCAGTAAAAGAAAACAAGATTTTTATTTTACATTTATATGTTATATATAATTATCATGTGAAAATACAACAGAATATAGATCATGGTTTATACAATGATACAGTTGCTGGATTCACATTTACAGAACACACACTTAGTTTTTTCAGTCACGTTAACTTGGTACACCCCAACATTAAGTTTACCTGTGAACAGGAAAATACTAACCAAATAGCATTTCTGAACCTCAAGATCACTAGAACTGATACACTATTCAAAACAGAAATCCACAGAAAAATCACCCATAGTGGATTATACATTCCTTGGAACTCAGCACATGAAACACAACAAAAACTCAACATGTTAAGAAACCAAATAAACACAGCCACCAAACTATGCACACCTGATAAAATTAATGATGAAATCAAGAAAATAAAACAACACTTCATCAACAAGGTTTATCAAAAAACTGTGGAAAAATTATATGCACACACCTAGACCAACAATAAATCCCAAGATACAACAAACTACACAACCTTACACTGCTGCATGCCATATGTTCCTGACATCAGCAAAAAAATAACCAACTTTTGGGAAAAAAAACAACATAAAACACAACATTCCAGTAAACACCAAATTTGTTCATACAATGTAAAAACTATACTGAAAAACAGAACACCAATTTAATATATAAAATACAATGCAACGACTGCCATGACTTCTATATTGGAGAAACAAACAGAAAAATGGAAACTAGATTCAAAGGATACAAAAAAAGAACACCACACATTTTTGAATGCTGTAAATCAAATAAACACAACATAACCACAGAAAACTCTCAGATACCAAGTAGGAAAACAAATGCAAAATCAAAGAAGCCCTACTTATACAGCCACAAAAACCAAAATTAAACCAATATAAAGGAACATCTTTATACCTATACTAATTAATAACTTAATATACAAGTTCAATGCCCCCTACAATCTTACACTAGTTTATACTCTTGTCCCTAAGACCTGTCTGACAGAGGTCACTTGCAAAACTCTTTGTTAACCTGAAGATGACCTAGGAAGGTTAAAACATTGTTCTCTGCTTATCAATAAAAGTGTTAATACCCATACCAGCCATTGTGAAATACAGGTCATGCCTTAATAAAAGACATGTTCAGATGTGTTATAATGTGTAAAAATAGAATTTTGCTTTTACTGAGATGGTGTTAGGACCTAATTTACCAAAGCAAGTGTGGTTACTTTAATGACATTTCATATGTGGATGCTTCAGTGGTAGACGCCTAATGCACTTGTTTTTTTGAAATGTCATGGGAGTGAAGGTTTAATGATGTTTTTTATGTTTAAGCAAGTGGTACATGTTACAAACGTTACTGCTTCTCTTTGTCTTAGTTAGTGCTGTGATATCGCCATGAGAATCACTTGATAGGAGGGAAGTTTCTTTAATTGTGAGTTGTTTAGGTTTGTTGTGCTATACAAAAGTGTAATTACATTTTATTAGATGTATATTATTGACAAAATCGGTGAGGTTTCTAATTATATAAATTTACTGTAAATGGAAACTTTTTAAAAGTGAAACTCACAGCCAAAAATTTGCTGATGGTAACAAAATATTAAGGAATGAAAACATTTTATTCTGAAGAACTTTCACCAGTTTTTGATAAGTAAATATTTTGATTAAAATGATTATAAGCCAAGAGAATAATATAATCCTATACTACATCCAGGAATGAGTTTAGGGTTGCTTATGCTGATGTATCATATCATACATAAACAGAGGAACTTTTGAAGAGTGCTAAAAAAACACTTCCTAAGGTCAAGGTCTTCCAGGAGTTTAAGTTGGTTCAGATCTTATGCTTAATTGTTACTATATTTTTTATATTCTTATTTACATTTACTGGGTATTTTGTGTGTGTCAAATGCTTAGATGTATGTTGAAATCCTTTTGAATTTCAAAATTTGAAGATTTAAAAGCTAAAACAAAGAACTTAATTGGGAAAGTGTGATTTTTTAAATGAAAATTTTTAGGAAAAGTTGTGAGTAGTGGTAATATAATTATTTAACATGTCAACTATATTTCAAAAAAAAAAAAATTAGTTATTGGAAAAAATATTTTATTACTTAAAAATTATAAATGATCAGTCCATTATTACTACACAGTTTAATGTGCCAAAATCTACTGTTCAAAACATAATTGCCTAGTTAAAGCTTACAGGATCAACTGCTAACCTTCCTCGTTTCGAACGCCCCACCAAAATTCCAGAGAGAACCAAGAGGAAAGTTTTTAGAGAAGTTAGTAGGAACCCTCATTTAAAATGTAATGACATACAGAAACTTGTAAGAGAAATTGGGGTTGAAGTAAGCACCTCTACAGTTACGAACATGTTATGTTCTTCTGGGTTCAAATCATGCCGTCCTCATAGAGCTCTATATTTAAAGCCTGTTCATTTAGAAGTATAATTGAGGTATGCAAGAAAGCATGTAGATAAACCCTTTACCTATTGAAAGAGTATTCTTTGGTCAGACGAGACTAAAATCGAGCTTTTCGGGCACAATGATGTTTGTTATATTTTCTGTAAGAAGGGGGAACGAAATCTTCATCCAAAGAACACCATCCCTACAGTTAAACACGTAGGTGTCTCGATCATGCTATGGGGTTCCTTTAACTCTTCTGGTGTAGGCAGCCTTCACTGCATCAACGGAATCATGAAAAAAGAAGAGTACATTGATATATTAGGCATTTATGTCAAGAATGATGCTCGGAACTTGCAGCTTGGGCGACAATGACCCTAAGTACACATCGAAATATATGCAATCCTGGTTGCAGAGTAACCATATAAGTATTCTTGAGTGGCCATTGCAGTCTCAACCCAAGTGAAAACGTTTGGCATGAGTTGAAGACCAGGGTTCATCAGCATCATCCAAAAAACTTGCAAGAGTTGGAGGCCCTCTATAAAGAAGAATGGAAGAAAATACCAGTTGAGTACTGTCAAATAATCATGGAGGGCAATGAGGAGAGATTGCGCCAAGTAATTTACTTGAAAGGCTACACAACTGACCATTAGAGTAGATGCACGAACACTTTCTGACCTTCCTATGTTTGGTTATTTGTCGTTCAATTTTCATAAAAATTTATGTAGATGTGTTAGTATAATATTTATAATATACTATACTTTCATTATCCTAATCATGATACTTGTTAAGTTATGAGGAAAAAAACTGCTCATGACACAGGGGTACAAACACTTTGTCGTAACTGTAACTATTTGTAAGTAAGTAACTTAGTTGTATTGACCAGTACTCACTTTATGAAACAGTTTACAATTCAACTTTGAAACTTATTTTTTATATTTGCAAACGCTTTGTACACACACACAGTGAATGATTATGAATGGAAGTGTTTCACTCAGTAAAGTGTTACCTTTGCTGTTCCATGCATTCTCAACAAACCTGTTTCAGTATCTGTTCCTTAATATTCTGAAATTGTAACTTTAATAAAAATCAACCCAGCTAAAGAAAAAAATATTTATAGTTTTTTTTTCTTAGAGAGAAATTAAAATATTGTAGTATGGCTAAATGAATTAAAAATACTACACCAAAATTAAAAAATGTGTACAGAGATGTTATTAACATGGAACATCTGAAACATACGTTACACAGATGTAAACAAATTATCGTGTATTTCAAGCTCTTTGTATGGTCAGTAAAATTGGAGTACTAACACTGAATACTGTACAAGTTTAGACAAAATAGTAAATTTGATGAAATATTATCATAACATTAAAACAATTCTTAAGCTGATCACATTTTACCAACTCAAAGGTTTTCCTTTACAGAACTTAATGTTGTAAAGATTTTCATAGCTTCAAAATTAAGCTGCTGAGAAAGATTGGTGGTATTCAATGCTGTGTTGACACAATGAAGATCTATTCTGATGTTAATTCATTACTTTTTTACTTGTCATTTGAATGTGTATAAAAACTTATTTGAAAATTTAATTTAAAGATTTATCCAAAAACTAATAACACTGACATAAAATAATCAATGTTGTAGTCACCTGCATATAAATATTTTTTTAAAAGCTAGATGTTATTAGGTGGTTTTTTTTTAGTAACAGAATATTTCAAATATTTGAAATGTATGCAGTTGTAGCTTTTGAAGACATGGTGTGTTGGATAGCAAATTATACTGATATAAGAATTAAGCCTGTGTAAATAAGACATTAAAATGTAATTATTTGTTAAATGGCTAATAAAAATTCTTGTAAACAAAAATCAATCTTTTACTAATGTAATTTGCAATTTTAAACATAGACAGTTGGGGTACATGTATCTCAACACCTAATAGAAATACAATTTCAAAGATAGTATGTGATAGTATAACCTTTTTCATGAGTGAAATCAAATTTACATGTTATCATCCACACTTTTAGATATCCAGTTCAGTTAGTAGTAGCAAAAGATTATTTTTTTTATTTTACTTTTATTTTTTTTGCTTTGCAGACAGTGTACCAGATTCAACAAGTAGCACAACCTGGCCAAGGAACTGCAACAACAGCTACACCTGTATTCTTGACATCAGCTGGTTCAGGAGGAGCTCCCACAGTGCAGTTACAGGCAGTAGCTCAGACTGACCATTCAGATGGTGTAGTGGATGATGCAGTTTGAGACACACTTACAGTGATGATATATCAGCAAAATGATATGTACATATTATGTATTTACTTGTACCTTAAAGTAACTTGGATAGTTTGTTTTCTCCTTGAAATAATTCAGTATTTCAACCACATAACCAAGACTTGAAAAAAAAAATCCAGAATGTCTGCAGGCTGGAACAGTACAATTTGCTAATACTGCCATTAATTCCAATGTTTCCAGTTGTAAAGGTACTTTTTTATCCATACAATATGCATGTACAGCTACTGAACCAAGTGAAATTACAGATGGAGAGGTGATTTTCAAAAATACAAAGCATATTTTGTAATTTTCTGTTTTATAAGTTAAAAGTGTATGGAGAAATAAACTTTGAAAGTACATTTTCTAACTCATCTTTAGTTTTATCTTCTAATATGTGTGTAAGGTATAATATTTTACTAAGAACTTCAAATCTTGCACTTGTAAAGACTGGTAAACACCATATCTCATTATTTTAAAAACAAATACCATTTTTATATTGTGCAAAAAATGTTTTATTCGTTTTATTAACTGAACATCTTAAGTGTATTCATATTTTTTATTCTGTGAATTCATCTAATAATATGCTTCACAACAAATGGATTTCTAAATCTTCCTAAAAAATTGTGTTTATTCAAATGTGTAACACTTGAATATATGAAATCCTTCTCTATACTACAGAAGCATTGGAACCAAAATAATTTTCAATTGAAATCATGCCATAAGTTCATCCACATTTATTAATATTTCTGAATAATATCTTTTTATTCACATGTGGCAACTGTAGCTATAAACAAGTCAAAGGGTTTTCAGTGAGCAGCAGTTATTTGTAAGGCACTGTTAAGGTATACAGTATTTGAAAGTAGTTGTGTTTAAGCTAGGAGTAGTGGGTGCTAATGAGAGCTTTGGGATATTATAGACATGAATAACAAGTAATATCTGAAAGCTAGGCTTTTGAAATAGAAATTAGAACCTGTAATTTGGTTATGAAATTTTATATCTTAAAAGAAAAAATTCATTTAATGTGTGCTCATTTTATTCTGTTGTTCTTTGTAAAATGTAGAAGACATTTTCATTGAGAAGTATTGTTCAACAGCTGAAGCATGTTTATTCATTACTGAGGACAAACATTTAACATGTATAAAGTAATTTCTATCCTAATTGTAGACATCTACCTTATAAACTGAGATGCTAACCTTAAGTTAATTGAATGCGCTTAGCTGGATAGTAAGTGAAAAGGAAGGAAAAGTGTCATGTATGAGGTTGAAGAAAATAGAAGAGATACCACTTGGTTACTCTACTTGCCAAAATTTACTAGGCTGTGTTTCACAATCTTGTAAATACTGGAAGATTTAGTGTAAAGAAAAAAATGTTACAAAGGAGAGTACCACTGGCTGAAAAAAACGAATCTGTGAATTAATAAATCAGAAAATATGTGACAAAAGTTCATGTTTGATACAAAATCTTAGTGGAACAGTCTCATGCTTACTACAGAACTTCAACTGTGACACACATGGTAATTTCACATTCAGACTTTACACTCAAATTGCAACATAAGTCATACAGATGACATCTTTTAAGGACAGTATAAACATTTAGTTGCAAGAATACAAATGCCACAAAGCTTCCTTAGTGAAGCTAACAAAATCCCATGTCAAGCCAATAAGGGATTTAATAATAGTGGGTATAGTAATGTCACTATTGCAGGGTTATCCTTTCTTATAAAAGCCTGGAACTTTTAATCTTTTCATAAGTATGGTTAGTTATAGCATGATATTCTCATCTAATTAAAAAAAACAACTGATAAACATCCCTAAAGATTGAGAACAAGTAAGGACCAAATTGTCAAGTGAGCTTATTAAAAGAAACAGTAAATATGCCCAACATTCCCATCCACCCTAATTGCTAATTGGTTGTGGTAACATTACCTTATGTGCTCCCTAAATAAATTTGAGAGTGGGCCAAATAGAAGCAGTAAATTGGACAACTGGGCTAAGTATGATAAACTTTTTTTTTTTTTAAAGCTGTTTAAGCTATCCCCCCTTTTTCTCAATTGATGGAAGACTTGTCTCTATACAAAATCAAGAAAATACAAACGTTTTTAAAAAATCACAGAAATATACTTATTCAAATTAAGTGCATACATGAAGTCCAGTCAAATGTTTTCATGATCATTTTGTTGCATAAAGAAAAACAAAGTGAGTGGTTCTAACAAAGAATTTATATTGAAAGGTTAAGTAGTTTCCATTCATTTTCAAATAAACTGAAGAAAAAATGATGCATCAAATTGGAAAAACGAATTAATTGTTTAGCATAAAAATAATGAAAGCAAACAGTGATATGAGAGGTACTATTTTGGAAACAATGTAAAACATGCCTAAAATAGGAAATCTCAAAATGCTGATCAACCATTAGTGCCACCCCTCCATCACACATCCTGTCATTTCTGTACATAGAAAACTGCTGAAAGGTGACTATTGGCAGGTTTCAGAAATGTTTCCTGTAAGGAAAGACATACAGGATAGTGGGAAGCAATCAGTGCTTTGATGTCATCCAGATTAGAACATAAACCTCCACAGCTCTTATTGTATCAAGATGGCCATTTTTATTTATGTGTAAGTGAACTGGGTGGATAGCCCTTCTGTTCATGACCACATCTTTTTTCTTTATTGTCATTATTCGAGGAAGGTCTGTCGACCTCCATGGATCCTGCCCTGGGTCAATTGGGCAGCTCCTTGTTGCTGGAAGATGATTGTTTTACATCTTGGGGTGGGAGAAGTACCTGAGGAAATGCCCATATCTGGAACCAAAGGAAGTGGATCCTGGGATTTGCTGGAATGTATGTTAGGGACAGAAATAGGTGTTGTAGTTGATTCAACTTTTTAGTCATGGAGGTAAAAAGACTTTTAATTTGTTTTGAGAACAATTCTCTTGGAGGCACAGAGATCTGTCTGTACTCCCACTGTAGTTGTGGAACGAAGTGCAGCAGCATATGTCCAAGATGAAGTGGCGGACAGCAAAATCCGAGCCTCAGAATAACTAATGTTATGTGTCATTTTTAAATGCTGCACCTCTTTTTCCTCCAACCATTTAGGGCAAGAACAAAAGTATGATGGTTGAGAGCCATTGTAATTAATGCAGTGAGGGTCCGTTTCACACTCATAGGCATCGTAGTCCTTGCCACCACAACGAGCACATGTCAGGGAACCATGACATCTTTGAGTGGCCAAATCTCTGACACTGGAAACACTAAAGAACGTTTGGAATGTACAGCCGTGCCTGCAATTTAGATAACCTTCCTTGATGGTGGCAGGTGCGTGGTGATGTAAATGTCAAAAGAAGGATATTTGTCAGCAGTGTAATTCCATCTTTGCAAGTGGAGGTGCACCCTACTGCAGAAAATCCTTGAGTGGAGAAACCAGGGAGAATCTCTGACTCAGGGATGTTCTTCAAATCCCTCTCAACAATAACTCCTCATGATGAATTCAAAGTAGCATGAGATGTAACCTCAATAGGTATATCCCCAATTGTCTTTGAATTCAAGAGAAGTTCATTGTGTTGGGATGAGGATGTTTCAACCAATATGTATCCAGATTGAAGTTTCTTTACTGACTTGAGAGCCAGCAAGTCCCTCCAGAATAAAAAAGTGGGATAATTGCCCTAAAGGTTTCTCTAAAAGAAAATGAGGTACAACTGGTGATACAGATGTTGAAGATTGCTGATCAGTCTTCAAGATGTGGTCGTTTAGCTATTGACTGTTTTTTCACTATTTTATTTAAATTTTCATTTGGAGGATTCATAGGGAAAAAAATTTCAGTGCCCACCCACCATGGAGACGCATTACAATGCTAATCAAGGACACTGCAGCAACACTAGAGTTTCGTGAGTACTATACCCAAACACCAGGATCAGACACAATGTCCACAACACCTGTTAAGAACTATCAACACTGGTATTTGGTTGACCCTAGCCCATGGGGCCATCCATCTACAGGAATTCAAGGCCAAAGTGGTGTGTTAGGGTTGGACCCCCTCAACCACCAGGATCCTCTCCTCCCCTTCACGGGTCGCCATGCACGGCAAACACATGGGTAACCTGAAAGAACAGAACCTTCCCTGGGAGATCCCCTCACCACATACAGGAATCCACACCGAGGGGCATGCACAACTGAAAAAAGTGAGTCTCTCTTCTTCAGCTGCAGGCTTTGAATGATGCTTACACAAAGAAGTTTAGTATTATCACAGTTCCCCTATATTATAAAAACAAGTCAGTAGCTGAAGGAGTAACTCAATATTTATTTGCATTTATAACACTGGACTAGAAGAGATAAAATATTGATGAGAAAGAAAAAAAAATATTGTAAAAGTACTGAAGGAACTATCAGTCACAAGAATGGATGATTGACTCCTTAGAGATATGTAATTCAGGCTATGTTACGATGTTCTAACACTAGACCTGGTTTTAATCACTTTCAAAGTGAAAAACAGTCATTCCCAAGCAGTAAAGAAGACACCTGGGTGTTAATGCTTGTGTGGAGACTCTAAACAAATTTAAGACAGCTAATCTTAGTAGCCTTTTATGGATATGGAACTTTAAAGCTAACAATACAGTTGCTCAGACAAGAGTAGATTATCTATCTGTATACAAACAAGAACTATTACATTTTGACAAACAGTTAACTTCAAACATAAGTATTATGTAAGCAGTTTTAAAATCAATTAACCCAGATTCTTATGCACTGTAATTTGAAAATTCCAAGCCAGGTGTACATTTCTTTTACAAGGAAGTATGTTGTTTCAGTGAAATTTCAGGCAGAGAAAACTTGCTATGTTAATATCATTCAGTGAAATATGAAACATGTAGCCAGATACTATGTTTCATAAAATTTACTGCAGCTATTAATATATGTAAATTTCACTCAGTATTGTTCGTAACTAAGATTTCATTACATCACAAATTATTGGCAAAGTGAAGGTTGGAATGTGATTAACTTCTTGAATGAAAAGAAGGCAATGTGTTGGTTTCCATATAGCAAAGGTCAATACTATAAAAACAAATATTATACACAGATGTGCAAGATATTTAAGCTATTTACACTGAATATTTGTGTTTTCAATCAATATGTGTAGCCACTTTAGAAAGAAAAAACCTAATTTATATGTATATTTCCTGATTTTGTACAGTAGTTACCAGGTCATTCAAATCAACCAAACCCACACAGAGATTGATTCAATGGCAAAAATAACAGATGAAGTATCTGGAGGTTATAAACATTTTGTGTGTAATATTTGAAAATTTTCTGATGCAATGTATTTTTATTTTAAAATGAAAATCTTTAACTAAAAAATATTAATACTTAATTCAAGATATTTTTTGTACAAAAGCTTGTAAACATATTAACACAATCAAAAACTCATTTTGAAAGGGTTAAATATGAAACGTTCTTGGAAAAAAAAACACACTGAAAAGATACGACAAAATCTTTATTGAAAGCTTTTACTCTGTATACATATGAAGCCTTTAACCTCGTTTAGACTTGAAATATTCATTCAACACATCATGGGCTTGCGTTTCTTTACCATAATCCTGTAATAGAACATCATCAAGCATTATAAATATTATAAACCAAAATCTGTTGTACTAACTAAAAATGCCAAATTCTTTCAAAATTGGAATCACTTACTGTAACATGTCTAAATCCTACAAACTAACACAGCTGTAATTAGTATTTATTAGAACTTATTCTACTTGTGGTAAATTCAATATTTATATATATACAAAATCGTATACATGCATCTGTGGTCTAACCTGCCAATAAATCAAAACAATAAGGTCTGTACATTGATTAAAGATATGCTTGTAGTCTTAAATTATTTTCAATGGTAGCATGACAATATAAACTCTGTTTATATTTTCAAAATTAGCTTACAGCACACAAACCTAAATGATGAAAGGCAGGCTATTTTTGGGGTAATAGACAAAAGCCTAAAAATCTATTGAGATTTTAAACAACATTAATTTATGTGTACTGTCAAGCAGTGTTTAAGCATTTCTTAGTTTCAAAGTACTGTGCTAGTTCACAAAGTTTAAAATTATACATTTTAAATAATTCTAAAAACTATTGCACTTAACAGCAAAGTACAAATGTTTTTATAATTTCTTATACTTAAGGCTTTTCTTAAATAAGTTCAACTAAGACAAGTTTCCAGTATGCATCAAATATATCTCCACTAAAATATTTTAAAAACTGACATAATTAGACATGGCAAAAATAAAAAATGTTACGAAGCTAATTTATAGAAACTACAGATGTAAAAATATATACAAAAATTATATTCAATATTTTCTGTATATTTATGTGTATATATGTATAAAAATCTGATCTAATTCTTTTTAAAATACAAGTAAAATGTTTTTTTATAAGGTAAAAAAATGAAATTGACAAAATAGAGTAAGCTGGGAAATTTGTTTTGATAATACCTAAAACGTTTCAAACCACTGTTTATGGATAGATATTACACAAAAACCTAAAAAATTACTATGATTGGTTAATTTTTCCCTACCTTCACTACAACACAGCTGCATCCTACTACCTTTCTAGCTTTGCCTTCCTTATCAATTTTACAAAGTCCAGCCCACTCCCCAAGCTTTTTGTTACTGTCCACCTACAGTAGAAAAACACTAACAAAGTGAACTTTTTTTATTTTCAAATATTCCATAGAAACAGACAAATCTGCACTTAACCCATCAAAAAAAAGGAGCATTTTTATCACAGGATATTTAATCCAGTTTCTCAAATAATAAATTTTAAAATTCTAGGCTTACAACCTGTGTAAACATTTCAACAGATAACTTGTTCATACAAGATAACTCATATCAAAGACAAAATTTTCACTTTTAATAAGTTTATCACAATAGTTTTTAAAAATAAATTTAGTATAATGTAGATGATTGAATTGAGATTCTCAACAAGGATTCAAAAAACCTTACCTTAATAAGATTAATCTGGTGTTCAGCACAAAGAGCTTCCACTAATTTTATATACATTGCTTCGTCGCAATTTGTTGCCAAAACACAGAGATGAGCTTGACGCCTAGTAAACAACAATCAGTTATTTAAAAATTTTCTGCCAAACTAAACACAGGAAACACTTCAATATATTAATTCACTTACTCTACAAATTTAGGAAGTTAATAACTTAAAAAAATAGCTTAATATGCATTAGGATAAAATTGTGTAGAATGAATAAATTACATCCATTTAATACTAACTCCTATTGTTGCATAAAAACTTATGAATTCTGTACAAGCAATGTGTCACTATTTGTTGAAGTTCTAAAAAAAACAACAAAAACTGATTATTAAAGAAGTTAATCTGAAAAGTCATTAAAGGACACATCTGTGAAGTCTGAAGAAACTTCTGGCAAACATCATAAAGATTTATACAGCACATCTTTCCTCAGGTGGGTATTGAATTTTTCTTCCCAAACATTCAGTAGAGGGAGCCAAATTTTCATTGTTGGAAGGATGAAGATGGTTAAAGTATTTACATAACTCTCTATCACCTATTACAAATCATCAAGATAATTTTAAGTACACCAATTTGTCAACACAGATGTTAAAACATGATGGCTAATGGAGTGAAAAAAAATGATGTTTATATATTCTTAAGTTACTTATTTAGTACATTAACATGTTCATTTGTTTTAAGAGATAAAATATATTTGTTGGGAATAACTCAACATTCTTGTATACATAGATCATATTACAGAAAATGTCCACATAAAATTATTTCTATGGGAAGTTACTTAACCAGAAAACTAAACAAAAGAAAAATGGTTGTAAATACTATCTTAAAACGCTTTTCTCGTCATCACATTGAAGTAACTAACTCAATATTAAGACTTTCCAGAATAGTTTTCACTTCAGTTTTCTACGGTTTGTGGAGGAAACTTATTGATGTTGATGAAGTATTGTTTTATTTTGTCTAATTCATCGTTAATTTTATCTGGTGAGCATAGTTTTATGGCTGTGTTTATTTGAAAACATTATATGCACACACCCAGACAGAAAGCAAAATCAACCAACAAAAGTAAATATATTTCACGAATCAAAAAAATCACAAAACCATATATTCTCGACATCAGCAGAAATAAAACCAACATTTGGCAAAATATGACATTCCAGTTAATACCAAATTTATTCAAAAACCAGGCACAAAATTGAGGTCTATACTATGTAAAAACTACACTGACAACCACCACACCAACATTATTTATAAAATACAATGTGATAACTGCCATGACCTCTATATTGGAGAAACAAGTAGAAAAATGGAAACCAGATTCAAAGAACATAAAAAGTCACCTTCACATGTTTTCGAACACTGCAAATCAAATAAACACAACATAACCATAGAAAACACGCAAATACTAAATAAAGAAACAAACATAAACAAACACAAAATTAAAGAAGCCTTACTTATACAACAACTGAAGCCCAAAATAAACCAATACAAAGGAATGTCTTTATACCCATATTAAAAATAATATAATAATAATAAGACAAATAATATAAAATTATATATTCAAACTAAGCATGCCCTCTACATTCCAACACTCAGTTACACAACTCCTATCAAACATGTGGTCAACTTCTGGTCAGCTACCTCTTCCTTTCTTTGTGAACCTGACGATGACCGAAGAAGGTCGAAACGTTGTTCGCCCCTTTATGTAAAATATATTCTCAACCCAAACGAGCCATTTTTACATAAATACTCATCTTCTTACACAGAATAGCTTGAATTCCACATTAAGATGGTGGCAAGATTACTTAAGTGCTCAAATGAAGCCCATAGGATATGACACCCAATGGCAGAAGCTCAATAGGGACATACCCATGTGAGAACACATCCAAAATATACTTTTCACCCTTTAGAAGAATAGAAGAGGCAAATGCAGGTGGATGGCTTGCTCAGACCTTACCTTTACAATCACCTCCTCTACAATCAGTCTCTACCCATCTCCCAGATTGGGTATGAGGCACAGAAAACCAAAAGAGAGGATGCCTTAAGTAGAGGCATTATATGGTATCAAGTTGAGAACAGATCAACAGAAAACTTGAGTTTAGGATTTATACTGTGTGGAGTACACAGTCTCATCATAAAAACAGGTTGTGATGATGCTCAGTGCACCCAGAACTATGGGTTATTAAACTCACCTAACTGGAATAGACCCAAAGAAGGAGGTCCAGTTTCAGGAAACAAAAAGACCCAGAGTGTATGCTCCCTTAACAGTTGACTTGAAACATAACATTAGAATTGTCTAAATGAATCAAAACTAAATGATACACAAAGATTGAAAGAAAATATGAGGATGTCTGATGGATAACAAGCAATTCAAAGGTGTGACAAGTAGAGGATGATCTTCTGTGGACCAAGAGCCAGAAGTAAGACCACCAATCAGAGATGCCTCCCATCTCAAAAGCAAAGCATTCATAAAAAGATAGAAACCTAGTATGGGAGGACAAGAAAATGCCAGAGGTAGTGTTGGAGAACAAAATTCCCCAGAAAGGAAAGAAGAAGACTGATTAATGAGAAGAGTAGAAGAGAAACATTCCACTGTAGAGGCCAAGTAGAAGATGTGCCAAAAAAGCCATGATCCCTAAAACAAAATAACCTATTGTGCAGAAAGTGAATGCAAGGTGTGAAACCTGAAGACAAGGCACTCAAAGTCCAATTAGTGAATGGGAGGTTATGCAAGCTGCCACAAATCAAAGAGTATTTCCAGGTGAACAAGAAAAATGGTAAGGATGAAGAAAAACATGAAATTGACTGGATTGTGAAAAATGGAAGTATTACATTATGCCTTGGAACAAATTAAAACTCTTAAGACAGTGCCTTAGCTACAATAAAAACATTATCACAAAATTAAGTTGCATATAAATCCAGTGTTTATGAAAACATTAGTATTTGGTGTTACACTAGACAAACCCTCAAGATAATCTATTTGGAGATAATATTTACTAAACACATCTCTGAATTGAAAAACAAAATTCCATTAACTTATTTAACTAACTTTACAAACTAAAATGAAACTCTTACTTGTCCAAAGCTTTTGCTGCTTCGTGAAGGCCACGTGCCAAGCCATCATGTATTAAAGCCAACTTGAGAACTTCTTGTAGGGCTGTGTTAACGTCCATGGTCCCAGCCACTGCACCTTCTCTGCTGATGAAAGTTAAAATCTTAATAACTAAGAATAAAAAAGATTTGAGATATAAATATGTGCAGCATATATTAATTTTGTGAGGCTTTTAAGTCTGTTTTATACCACTGTATAATCACCTAAATTAATTTAGTTATGAGAATATACAGGGTGGCCCGCAAGTCCCTCCCCATCCATATATCTTATGTATCCAGTTTATCTGTGTGCTGTCCCTCCTCACTGCATAATATTATGCGACACCATGTTCTGTGAGACATTTTCAAGTGTAAATGGGCTTAAATTGGTCATATTTCTGATTTTAAAAAAAATTATAATAAATGTGTAATTGAATATAACATGATAACATATGGGTAGAGACTTACAGGCCACCCTGTATATATTAATTCTAATGTTCATTAGTAAAGGTACATGCAACATTATTTTCATGAAAATTATGTAACCTTAAAGGTACTGGATTCTTAGAACAATTTTTTCTTCTATACTTAGGAACAATTTTTCTTGTGTAAAGCATATAATAATTCTTTTGTCAATTTGATAAAGTTGCAAAAAACAGATTTTTCACAAATATTCACTTTACACATACCAAAACCTCAGTTTGTTTTATTTTTATATTTAGGAATAATATTTGTTGTGTAAAATTCAAAATTTTGCTTTAAAACTCTTGATATAGATTAAACTTGTGTAACATCACCTACTAAGCCATCAAAGCTGAAAACTCACTAGTTCAACTTAAAAGCTAATCCTATTTTATTCATATCAAACATTGAACCCAATTAATCATAAACAGCCAGTAAAACAAAGATTTTTGTATTAAATGCATACAATATTCAAGTGCCGCTAACACAAAAAGCACACCTTGAAACCAATGTTGAAACACAGTTTAGTGCAAAACATATGTTTACAAATATAAGTTACCTATAAAAATAGCCCTAGAATTATTCTTCAATAACCAACTTTTCAAAGTAAACAGTACATAAGAGCATGGAAGTAAACAAAAAACCTAAAGGAAAAATATTTAACAGATACCAAAGAATTTAGTTAACTGTTTCATATTTCGAGAGACTTTCTATTGCATGCTCTTCCACATAATCCTTAAACAAATACATCTGAACAATTTAAAGAAAAAGACAACAAAACTGTAATGGACCATTCAACCTAAAGTGACAAAGAGAATATTCAAAAAGTAAAGTTAAAGGATAAGGGTTAACAGACAGAACCTTGCAATACCGAAATAAAGCATAGTTCTTTTTGTAAATTGTTGTACTACACATGTTCAGTAAATTGCCAAAATTCCAATAAAAATTAAAGGTACTTTGGTATACACTATTTACACAAAGTAGGATAATATTCACTCCACATTGCTATGTAGGGTATTCTACAACAATTTGGAGTTTTTTTAAATAAAAATTTACTCCTGACACCTTCCCAGCATATCAAGTTGTCTTAAATACTCTCCTTGTTAGCCTGAAGATGACCTGAGAAGGTTAAAATATTGTTTTGTACTTCATTATAATTAAAGTTTTAATATCTATACCAGTCATCTTGAGAACACATTTTTACTTCAAGTGGGTTTCTTAGCATCACGAACAGACTCATAATCTTTATTAATATTCTACCAAATGTTGTGAAGATACACTATAACTTTTGATATAGCATGTGTATATACTTAACATGTGCAAGTGTGTTGACAAACTAGTGTGTATTATACCATGCTTGTCATGAGAGAGTTAAAAAATAATAACAACAAAAATTAAATGATTCCAAAAATTGGATTTTTTCAAATTAAAGACACCACAAAAATATTTGAATTGTAAAGATGAAATAGTCCCAATTTATAAAATTTTAGTATGTCAGAAGTCAGATTCATGTAGAATTGTTACATATACAAAGTAAATTGTCATAAAATAGGAAAAAGTCAGGATAGATTACTTTGTAAAAACTAAAGGTCAGTTTCATATTATGGAATACTTGTTTGATTTTTGAATTTCTTACAAATTACAAGAGGGCGATCTGCACCAGTTGTCCCTAATTTAGCAGGGTAGGACTAGAAGGAAAGCTGCTAGTCATCATCATCCACCACAAACTCTTGGGCTACTCTTTTACCAACAAATAATAGGATTGACAATCACTTATAATTCTCACATGGCTAGAAGGATGAACATGTTTGGTGTGAAGGGGTATAAATCTGCAACCCCCAGATTACGAGTCAAGTGCCGTAACCACTTGGCCATGCCGAGCTGGTATTACTGGACACAGTAGCATGGGTGCACCCTATTGTAGCTTCACTATTGTTAGCCTAGCATGACTGAGAGGTGATGTTAATAAATCTACAGTTATCAGATTTCATTGATTTGGCTTAAATGTTTATCTTTTCATTCATAATAAAGTTTTTTTCTCAGAAAACACTGGAAAAACTATACAATCATTTTAAGGATTCCTTATGTAAAATTTGAAAATTTTCTGATGCATAAAAATATTTTAATCTTACAATGAAAATTATGTCACATGTTGAAAATGTAAGATATGAAAATAAATGCAAGAGGAAAACTTTGCTTGAGACTTAATACAAAGAAAAACCTGATTATTTTGCATATGAAAGCACTGCAATGTTTACTGATACTTGCCTAGTTTCACAAACATATGCTTACTAATTTAAAAGTAGTAGTATGAAAGCTATAACCAGTACAAACTGGTTATAAGGTTGGTCCAAAGAATTGAGCCCATGCTGAAAGAGTTAAGGTGAACCTGAGGTCTGGGTGTCAAATAAAAGTCGAGTTCAAGTCTTTTCAAGTTATTACTGGTGCAACTGAATATGTAACAATTCTTCACCACATTTGCAGGTTTTGGAACAACAAATGTTCGGCACAAACAAATATTCATTACAAATACAAGTCTACACAGCAGGCAAGTGTACAGAATGAATGAAATTTGCCCTTTGTTGCATTGTTTCCCTCTTTGCCTCAATTGATAATGCAGACATAGCACTGTAGGACTGCAAAGTTACTGGATCCCCAATCTCAAGCATAACTTACAATTTTCAACTTTTCTCTTCATAAAAGAAGAGTAAGAGGTCTTCTTAATGATAACTTACAATATTAAATGGAAATTATGTTAAATATACAAAGTAAGTTATCAAAATGAAAAAAAGTCAGAATAGATTACTTTGTAAAAAACTAAACGACAGTTTCATATTACGGGATACTTGTTTGATTTTTGAATTTCTTGAAAATTTCATACAAGGCCTCTAATTCATTGTACATTCTTAAAACGGGACAAATTTTAAGGTTTTTAAAAGGCAAGCTAGGTTCCAATTAAGTAAGTTTTATTTTTGAAACAATAATAAAGTAGCATAGTTCGTGATGACAAGAAACCCACTGAAAGTAAAAAACGTATCTCAGGACGTCTGGTACGGATATTAACACTTTTACTAATAAAGCAGAGAACAACGTTTCGACTTTCTTAGGTCATATTCAGGTTAACCAAAAGACAGGTTGAAATGTTCTCTACTTTGTTAGTAAAAGTGTTAATACCCATACCAACCGTTCTGATACATTAAGTAACATAGTGCCTTGTTTGTACACTGAATGTCAGCAGCAATGAAAACTAACAGTAATACTTATCAAATTAAAAGGAAAACAGATGATTTACTGAAAATTATAAGATGTTTTCAAATTTTCATGCAAGGACAGTCCTGATGTTGAACTTAAAGGACCCAACACTGCAGTAATACTTGACGTGTTGGTTATTATTGCTATCTTTATGTACGTAACCTCCAACATGCGAATTTTAGGGTAAACTCAATAGCAGTCATGTACCGTTTTCACTGAAAAAAACAACAAATTGTCCAATATTTACCAATGTATTTCCTTACAACAGAAATAAACTACATTATTCTTTAAAAATTATTCAAATTATAACACTTTTAGAGAAAAAAACTTACATTTCGACGTCAGACATTATGGTAATATTGTCAATGTCGTCACCTGAAATATATATATATATAAATTAATAAATGCAGACAATTAAAGGTGGAGATATTAACCAGATAACAATATTTAAAATTTTATACGCAATGATCAGCAGATTACAAAGATTTAAAATTAGCTCATAACACTCCACCTTTTCCAACATACAAGCACCCAAAAAGAGATCGAATCGTGGTGACATCTCGTGTGAAAATGCTTTGGTTAATTAATATTGTTAAATGCAACTCATATTTCTTTCGCTGATGTTGTTAATCTTCTCAACTTGAAAAGTTTTTCTAAATAAAACTAATTCGAAATTTTATTCTAAAGCTGGAGCTTAGACGTTCTATATCTAATATAACTATTTTTTCTCTGTTTTAGTGCAATAGTACCAAAACAAGTAAAGCTGCTTATGCTTTATTTCTTAATCAATATTATATTTATGTTCACAGAAACATTTCTTTACTCTTCGTTTGGATTTATAATATTGTTTGTTTGTTTTGGTTATCTGCTATAGCCACCGCTGGGAATCAAACCCGAGGGTTTAACTATGGATTATAGTAAATGTTGGGATATGCATGTAACATTTACCAATTATTAGTATTTGCTTCAATGTTTGATGGAAATTAACTACTAATAAACTGTAAAACTCTTGTGCATACACACACTATAAGCATATAGGCCCGGCATGGCCAAGCGTGTTACGGCATACGACTCGTAATCTGAGAGTCGCGGGTTCGCATCCCCGTCGCGCCAAACATGCTCGCCCTTTCAGCCGTGGAGGCGTTATAATGTGATGATCAATCCCACTATTCGGTATTACTATTTGGTAAAAGAGTAGCCCAAGAGTTGGCGGTGGATGATGATGACTAGCTGCCTTCCCTCGAGTCTTACACTACTAAATTAGGGAGGGCTATTACAGATAGCCCTCGAGTAGCTTTGTGCGAAATTCAAAACAAAATACGCATATACATTAACATATATACGCAAGCTCATATAAATTGGGTCAGATAAGAGTATTCCAAGAATTAATGGTTGTGTTTTTTACCTTATTGTTTCACTGTATTAATGAAACTTTACCAGTTATTTTGAATATGTTTATTTTTCACATATTAGAACGTCGTCAAGTGGCCAAGACTTCAACGATATAACAACTTTAATACGTACCAATTTAGCTACGAAAGAATATATTCATGTATGCAGACTGAACTATTTAGCAAGTACATACTTTCATACGTATTTTAACATTATGTCAGTACAAATGTAGTTAAAGATGCATTGCAATACAGATTGCACATGTTAAAGATGTGGTGAAAAATAACATCACAATGTTATTAAAATATTTGAAAAATACACTAGTACTAAACTTGTACCTGAAGAAAGTCACGAGGGAGAATTGATGAAAAAAAAAACATGAGTGGATTTCAATGTTCAGAGGCTGGCGTCTCCTAACTAGAGTCAGTTTGTATGTCTAGGAGACGTCTTCAATCCTAGTCTTATTCTTTTCCAACTGGAACCAGTTGTTGTTTATATCACGATTAGAGGGTGGTGAATACGTATTTTACGGGCGAATAAGGTGTGAGAAATACACTTGAAGCCTATAGAAACGTAAATTTATTCAATTATAAATAAATTATTACGTCTCTAAAGTTGTGTTTCAGAAAGTAGTATGGATATAGCTTTACAGCCAATACACTGGACTGATATTCTGATCAAATGGAATTTATCTGACTTTATACTTTCAATACGAGCTTTTTGCTATTTAATATCAAATTATTGACTATTTTTCAATTAGTCTGAATTCCACACTTAAGCACAAAAGCCTCATTTTTTTATTGAAGTTAGTATAGAAAGAAGTAACAATGATAACAACTACTATGGTCAGTATTAAATATTTCATAAGAAGCTAAATTTTGCTACTAACCCAAATACTCCTGAAACTAGTTTGATGTTCCACCCTGTAGAGTTCATTGATGAAAATGTAACGCTAGTTGGTGCATTTGGCGTAGGAAATCTGGCTAAGTTTGTTGAGGGACTGGCCTTGAAGTTTCGAAGAATAGATTAGCCTCAATCAGACACGAATCCAACAGTGTAACCAATGTTCTTACCAGACAAGATGACCATTCTGGCCTAGGAGAAATACTAAAAAGCCACCACTGCCATCTGTAAACCATATGTAAAGAACAATCCCTGGTAGATATCTTAGAACCTGTAGACCCTCACACGGTGTCTTGTTGGAAGATATTATATTACCATCAGTTAAATACATCACGACAACACAGTGAAAACCAATATAACTGCCATTGATACTGCCAGAGTAATCAGTAATCATGTCAAATTATAACAGATCCTTATTCCCAAACGATATTGTAAAGTCGACATGTTGAATCAAGCCTCGACAAAACAAGTAGGATAGGGCCCATCTGCAATGAAAACTGTCATTATCGTCATCTCAGCGATAGAAAGAATTTTTTAGATTGTTTGCAAAGCTTACTTGAATAAAAAGACTATGATTAGAGGCAGATACCTTATTTGGGCAACCACTATGGCCAATTAATGAACAACTGCGACATTGGGTTAAGGTGATGGAAGAGGATGCTAGGCCTCGTAGTTGTCCAAGGTAAGTGTAAATACAGTATAACTATTTGATAAAAAGGAATTCACTTTTAAGAAAATAAAAGTTTTGAGACGGCTTGACTGGGTAATAAAAATTTTATTTATAAATGTACAACCTTTTAGAATTCATGACAACAAAAACCAACTTCACTGCTAATGAAGACTTTCTTAAAACAAATGGTTTAAGCATGGTCAACCATGTTTCACCTGTTCTTACCAGCATATTTATAATCCAGATCGAAACACAGGCTATAAAGTCTACACACTATCTTTCCTTATATTAATACAGATATGTCGACGACACTTTTGCCGATTTCACTTTTATGTAACATATAAACATTTTTTTATTATATAAACTCCATTCACCCTAACATTAAATTCACCATTGAATACGAAAATAACAAACATTGTCTTTTTTTTTTAATCTTAACCAAGATATTACCAGATCTGACACACGTTTCGAAAACAAAATTTACCGAAAAAATCAATCACCCCCATAAAATTCCGTCCAGAAATCCAAACAAAAATTTAATACACTAAAAAATCTTATACACACAGCCTCAGGATTTTGTCCAACTAAGTATACAGATGAAGAAATCAGCACTATAAAACATTTCTTCATTCAGACCTACAATTGTCAAAACAATTCCACATCACCACCACAACAAAAATGTCAAACTCAAACAAAATTGACACCGATACATCAAACGTCACAACATTACAGTGTTCACCAATTGTCCCTGACATCAGCTCGAAAATAATCAACATTTGCAGAAAACTTGCAATCAATCGTAAAATTTATGTTGACGTCAAATTCACTCCAAACCCGGCATTAAAATAAAATCATTATTAAATAACAATCCCATAAAATCATTACATTTCAATGTCATTTATAAAACAACATATAACAACTGTCCAGGATTTTACATCGGATAAACTGGTAAAAAGTTGGAAAACAGATTTAGTGAACATAATTTTAAATATTCTTCTCATATTTATCACTATTGCAACTAAAAAACTGCAGTATATCTATACAAAACACAGTAATTTCAAACAAAGAACCTAACGTCAATAAACGCAAATTAAAAAAGCTGACTTTAATTGAAGAAAACAGTTGTGGATCACCAATATAACAATATTAGACTGTGCAGCAACATCTAGCCATGTGATCGCTTTGTTCTATGCCACATATACAAATATAAATTCATAAACCACTTGTAGCCGAGAATGATAAAATTTTATTGAAACGCCGTACATTAATAATGTTTTCATTATTTAGTCAAGCCGTCTCAAAACTTTTATTTATATTTATTTTTATCTCTGTACTTCCCTATTTTATTGTAATATGCTTTCTGTCCTTTAATCGTTACACCTCTATTTTCGTTATAGTGAATGTTTTTATGATTTCTGGTATTTATTTTTAATTTACAATTAACGCTACCGCGACAAGGCTATGTCAATGCATTTGCTGACTTACATTTAAATTTTATTGAACTACTACTTTATAAATTTACTCCAATAAAACTCGTATCAACTTGTAGATTATACTCGACTCTTAATATTGCCCCCCCCAGAGGCTCAGCGGTATGTCTGCGGACTTACAACGCTAAAAACCGGGTTTCGATACCCGTTGTGGGTAGAGCACAGATAGCCTATTGTGCAGCTTTATGCTTAATTCAAAACAACAACAAAACATCTTAATATTATATATATATATATATATATATATATATAAAGTTTAGGAAAAAATAAGTTTTAGAACTTATTTGTAAATAGTAATAATCCACATACATATATAATGTATAATACTTGAAATGTGACTGTATTTTACAAAATACTAGTCCAACGAAATGCAACAAAGAAAGGTCATTTTGAAAAGACTAAAGATCAGTTTTACACTATTGGATATGGTAACATGAGTGCATATGCGCCGTGTCAATGCAACTTCTGTAGTGTTAGCCAGGTATGACTGGAAGAATAATAACATAAAGAAAATACACACACACACGCGCACATAAATGTATAATGTTATGAGATTTAAGCTATTTAAAGTAAAAATTTGTGATTTCGTTTCATACTTTGTAGTCATTCTAGAACTAAAATAGCATAATTTATATTCATTTACTAATTTCTTTCAAGGTGATTACGAGTACGATCAAGTTGACGGACTACATACAGTTAGGGTACAGAAAATGACAGATAAAATATAAAGTATTGCTGAAAACAAATGTTTGAAATGCATTTAGGAGGTATTAGAGATTACATAAATAATTAAAATATTTGGAACGAATAACAGTTTTTTAATCATAACATGAAAATCACTTCGCACTCGGATTAGTAACGGAACAGACTCAATATTTTCGTAAATAAGTACTTAGTTAAATATTTCATTAAGAAATCTGATTTTTTGTTTACAACAGAGTTGCAACCTTTACTAAAAGTCTAAAAAATTAGAGTATAAATACTTAACGTCTGCAAATGTTTATTTTATTATCTGCGAAATCATATATGTTATATAGAGCGTATCGTGAAAGGATTAAACAATCCACGTTAAGATATTATTTTTATGTTAAATTGAGGTAGGCCCGGCATTGCCATGTAGGTTAAGGCATTCAACTCGTAAAATGATGGTCGTGGATTCGAATCCCCGTCGCACCAAAAATGCTCGCCCTTTCAGCCGTGGCTACATTATAATAATGTAGGGTCAATCCCATTATTCGTTAGTAAAAGAGTAGTTCAAGAGTTGTCGGTGAGTGTTGATGACTAGTTGTTTTCCCTCTAGTCTTAAACTACTAAATTACGAACGGCTAGCGCAGATATGTAGCTATGCGCGAAATTCCAAAACAAACAATAAGTTGAGTTTTTGTTTGTACTTTCGTCTTGTATTATGCATGGACGTGCATAATGGGGTATACAGCCGTGTGCAGGC
Organism: Tachypleus tridentatus; assembly: GCF_004210375.1. Classification (NCBI taxonomy): domain Eukaryota; kingdom Metazoa; phylum Arthropoda; class Merostomata; order Xiphosura; family Limulidae; genus Tachypleus; species Tachypleus tridentatus. Next base: position 33,696,307 of record NC_134836.1, read on the forward strand.
AATGTGCAATTGCGCAAGCGTATTAGTGAGTCTGTGCAGTCAACGATTTTTATTTTGTTTGCTTATTTTGGTATTATGCACAAAACTACACAAAGGGCTGTCTGTGTTCTATCTTTCACGAGAATCTAAACCCGGTTTATAGCAGTATAAATCTACAGAAATACTACTGAACCACTGGGAAGCATCAACGAGTCAAACCTAAACAAAATTAATAACACATTCAAGCAACTGTATGACTGATTATATTACGCAATACCATAGCCTCCCACACAGTACAAAAGAAGCAAACAAATAAGAAGTTTATTTCATCATATTTAAATGGGAAAAAAATATATTAGTTTATGCTTCCTTGTCAACAAATAATGCAAAAAACATGCAAAGCAAAATAACGGGAATAACCAATGAAAGTATTTAAAATTTGTCTAAAGATGGCGTCGATTTTCATCAATGAGGCGATATTCCGAAAGGTAGTGTAAATAAACCACTGTAGTGTACATAATATTGTATTCAAACGTCTAAACGTGCATATTCATATAATTCGAATATTTATAATAAATTTAAGGATATTTTATTCAGAATTGACAAAGCTTTAGTGTGTGCAATTCTGTATTATAATATTGATGACATGTCTCGGATATAAAGTTCTAAGGCTATCGTGCAGGCTTCAGTGGTTGGAACTTCTGTAAAGAGTGATATAACATCGAAACTGGCCATTAAGGCTTTATGATTAAGTTGATTTAGATTACACTTGAAATTAAAAGAGTCTTTGATAAATGAGCTGGCTGATGTTACATATTTGGAGAATGCCCATGCTATGTATTTACCAAGATTGTATTTACCTGCACGATAGCCTTAGAACTTTATATCCAAACTATAGACATTCCCAGCAACCAATTAGCAACCCTCATAGAATTCACCACGATAAAGACAAACTCTATCTTCAACAACCAAAACTATATACAAACAAATGGCCTAAGCATGGGCAACCCAGTATCACCAGTTCTAGCCAATATTTTTATGACACAAGTTGAAACACAAGCAATTAACACAGCATTACATCCACCACTATACTGGTACAGATATGTAGATGACACGGTTGCGGGATTCAAATCGACAGAACACATACTTAATTTTTTCAATCACATTAACTCTATACATCCCAACATTAACTTCACATGTGAACAGGAAGAAAGCAATCAAATATCATTTCTTAATCTCAAAATTACAAGAACCGACACACAATTCAAAACAGAAATCCACCAAAAATCACCCATACTGGACTATACATTCCTTGGGACTCAGCACATGAAACAAAACAAAAACTCAACATACTAAGAAACCAAATAAACACAGCCATAAAACTATGCTCACCAGATAAAATTAACGATGAATTAGACAAAATAAAACAATACTTCATCAACATCAATAAGTTTCCCCACAAACCGTAGAAAACATTATACGCACACATCTTGAGAGAAAGCAAAATCAACCAACAAAAGTAAATATATCTCACGAATCAAAAAAATCACAAAATCATATACTGCTCCATACCATATATTCTCGACATCAGCAGACAAATAACCAACATTTGGCAAAAACTAGTAACAAAATATGACATTCCAGTTAATACCAAATTTATTCAAAAACCAGGCACAAAATTGAGGTCTATACGAGGTCTGTTCAAAAAATACGCGGACAGACGTCATAAAAGAAAATGTACTGAATTTAGAAGTTACAGGTCTGGGACCCCTTCAAAGTACTCTCCTCCCCAACGCACACACTTATTCCAACGGTGTTTCCACTTGTTGAAACAGTCCTGGCACGCTTCTTTTGTAATGTCCTCCAGCTACTTCGTCGCATTTGCCTTAATCTCGGGAATCGTCTCAAATCTTTTTTCTTTCAAGGGTCTTTTGAGTTTGGGGAACAAGGAAAAATCGCAAGGAGCAAGGTCAGGTGAGTAGGGGGGGGGGGAAAGAACAGTGATTGAGTATTTGGCCAAAAACGCACGAGTTCTGAGGGCTGAATTTCGCAGCAACGCGGTGCATCTTCAATTTTTCGGTCAAAATCTCGTAACAAGATCCAACTGATATCCCACACTCTTCAGCAAGCTCCCTGACAGTCAGACGTCGATTTGCCCGCACCAGGGTGTTGATTTTGTCGACGTGTGGGTCATCAGTTGACGTGGAAGGACGTCCAGGACGCTCATCATCTTCAATGGACTGTCGACCATCCTTAAAACGTTCATGCCACTTGAAACATGCCGTACGCTTCATAGCAACCTCACCGTAAGCCGTGTTAAGCATAGCAAAAGTTTCAGTCGCAGATGTTCCAAGTTTAACACAACATTTCACAGCAAGTGGTTGCTCCTTCAGGTCATTCATTCTGAAATCCGCCAAACCGTAGCTAATACACAAATAAAGATATCTGCAATCGGGAAATGGCGTCGTAATCAGCTGATCTGTGCGAACCTAGCGACATCAAGCGGATTCCCCTGGAACCAACTGGAGCTGCGCAATTCAAACAGTCCGCGTATTTTTTGAACAGCCCTCGTACTATGTAAAAACTACACTGACAACCACCACACCAACATTATTTATAAAATACAATGTGATAACTGCCACGACTTCTATATTGGAGAAACAAGTAGAAAAATGGAAACCAGATTTAAAGAACATAAAAAGTCACCTTCATACGTTTTCGAACACTGCAAGTCAAATAAACACAACATAACCATAGAAAACACTCAAATACTAAATAAAGAAACAAACATAAACAAATGCAAAATTAAAGAAACCTTACTTATACAACAACTTAAACCCAAAATAAACCAATATAAAGGAACGCCTTTATACCTGTATTAAATATAATAAAATTATATATTCAAACATCTAACACCGCCCTCTACATTCCGACACTCAGTTACACAACCCTTCCAAACATCTGGTCAGCTTCCGGTCAGTTACCTCTTTCTTTGTGACCCTGACGATGACCGAAGAAGGTCAAAACGTTCTTCGCTCTTCTGGGGCCCGGCATGGCCTAGCGCGTAAGGCGTGCGAATCGTAATCCGAGGGTCGCGGGTTCGCGCCCGCGTCGCGCTAAACATGCTCGCCCTCCCAGCCGTGGGGGCGTTATAATGTGACGGTCAATCCCACTATTCGTTGGTAAAAGAGTAGCCCAAGAGTTGGCGGTGGGTGGTGATGACTAGCTGCCTTCCCTCTAGTCTTACACTGCTAAATTAGGGACGGCTAGCACAGATAGCCCTCGAGTAGCTTTGTGCGAAATTTCCAAACAAACAAACAAAGCCTTTCGGTATTTTAAGAATTAACTTGTTTACTTGAAGTTGAACTATTAACCGTATATATTGTCAGTTTTACTCATTTATAAAGTTCTATATAATTAAAGGTAAATTTCTTTACCATGATGCGAAGACAAAATAGTGATAATTTGTAATTAAACCTTAAGCTTAACAGTAACAGTGTTATCAGTAGGCTAAGGAAATTAGTGTGTACTTTTAAGGAAGCTAGTAATGAAGATGTGCAATTTTTAGTTCACTAGGGCTAAATATTAGGCCTAACTTAATATGTAAGATGATCAGATTGGCTGCTTGGACTTTGAGATTGGTTCAATGGAAGGAGGGAACTTTATGGAATTGATGGTTTACATTTAAATAGTGTAGTGTTTGCTAAAGCTAGTAACTCAGTTATAAGGAGTTTTAAACTGGAACTAGACGGTGGTGAGTTCAAGGAAAACTAAATGCAAAAAGAATAAGAGGCAGAGAAAGTTTAGCATTGTAATGTTAGAAATATAAGAAATAGATGATTTTAGAACATTAGTTTCAGTGGAGGATTTTGATGGAAGTAACTGAAACATGATTAAACAGATGATTCTTATGAGAGAAGTTTTTTCTGAAATACAGGATTACAGATTATTTGATAAACACAGAGTATTAAAGGGGGGAAGCTTGACCTCATATAAAAAGTGCAAGTTTTCTCTTATTTATGATGAGGATATTGTAGATAATAGCAAAGAAATTAAATCTGGGTTTCTGTTAGTGGTTATAAAGTGAAAGGGCTTTTAGTGGGAATTTGTTACAGACCATTAAATGATGTTGATGAAATTAGTGAAAACTTTACAATGAGATTAAGATTTCATAATTATGTGTGATTTCAATTTTTGCACTAAGATTGTAAAATGCTAGGGTTAATGCATGAGGGAGAAAGGCTTATGGAAACTTCAAGATGGATTTCTTCACCGATAAGTCAAAAAATCTACTAGAAACAATGCCATTTTCAAAAGTATGCGTGTATGAGAAAAGATTGGCTGAAAATGTAAAAATTAACAGTAAGGATTTCTGTAAATATATTAAGAGTAAACAAAATGTTGGGGTTTAGATAGAACCGTTGAGGAATGATAAAGGCAGGCTAGGATTTGATTATTATGAAATTGCTGGTTTATCAAATTTAGTTTTGTCTGTGGTGTTTATTAATGAAGATTTAAACAGTATTCCACATCTTGAACAGTTGATACATGGAAACCCAATCAAACAAGTTGACCACATTAATTCTGAGCTGGGTAGGAAATGACTGGGAAGTTTAAAAAAATACAGTGTTTTTCTTTGTTAAAGTTACCAGGTACTGAATTCTTATCTTGACCAACACTTGGCACTCAGTTTACTGCTAAATATAAACATATTTTTAACCCTGTATAGTGCCAGATACGCATATATGTTATTTAATGTCATATCAAAAAAATGCCAGATACATGGTATTTATTTAATGTGAACTGTACATACTGCCAGATATATATATATATATTGTAAACCCTACATACTGCCAATTTAAAATCTGGACCCGATTTCATAATATGGTGGTGTTGGTAAAAAAGTAGGCCAAGAGTTGACGGTGCGTGGTGATGATTAGTTGCCTTCTCTCGAGTGCAGATAGCCCTCGTGTAGTTTTGTGCGAAATTAAAAAAGAAAGAACTTGCCAGATAGACTTCAATTTTATGGTGCACCCACAGTCAAAATGCAGGACGTGTTTAGTGGCGTCACGTCTTGAACCTGAGCTCTATTGATCAGTAAGCTGACTTTGTAACCATTTAGCCACGCCTGGTTCCGCCACAAAAGACCAATGTATCACCTTAATACAGGAAGGTGATGTACCATCACAATAAATATATATAATATATTATTATTAAAAGGCATTCTGATAGTGTACTTCTTACTGCTGCAGTAGCAAAGTGTTTCATCCTTATATTAAACGATTGGTAAAGATGCCCAAATTTGTAGTTTAAGAAGTAGAAAAATTACGTAGCGTGGATCATTAAGCGTTTTACGTAAGCTGTCACCAAAATTAACGTTAGTGGAATACCAAGTGACTCATAGACGATACAAAAAACTCTCCTTCCTCTTGATAGTGGAGCCACATGACTGTGACCTGTGTTACAATGTATGGAAGTTGTGTGGATTCATGATTAATGAAAGGTTGTCTTAGGATATGAAAAGTTCTTTCCTCTACACATAATAAAAAAAACACCCTAAAAATAGCAAAAGTTCTTTCCTCTACACATAATAAAAAAAACACCCTAAAAATAGCAAAAATAAAACTATGAAATATAAATTTGAATGTATCTCCTCATGGATGCAATAAACCTTCGTGCCAAATGTAGTGAAGATCCATCAACAGGTGCTAAGTAATGAGGGGTTAAAAACGCAAAAACACCAGCAAAATGCAAAATTTATAACTTGTGTATTTCCTCATGGATCTAATGAATTTCCATACTAATTTTTGAAGAAGATCCATGCAAACTGTGCGAAGTATTTACATGGATAAATAACAGACAGTACTATTCTTTTATATATTTGGCGTCAGTGCATTAGATCTGCGTGTGATGCATTTATGACGTCATATCTTTACCCTGAAAGTGGAGAAAAATAAATTTCTCCCAGACAGGAAACGGAGATGAAACCAGAAATTCGTAACCCCTACTGCAAATCGACATGCACCCAGGATAAAAAATTCGAGAAGTTGTAGGTTGCACATCTCGTAATAAAAACGTTTTTTTCAAGTATCATTCAAGCAAAAGTTCCATTATAGTATAAAGAGTAAACTTTGTAAGAAAACATGGCTTTAACAACAAACACCAAACTGTCGTGCAAAGATAAATATAAGACCGTAAGGTAAAAATAGATAAGCACACATAAATACAATTGACAAGTTTGTAAAGAAATCAAATTGATAAACTTTTAGAACAGCTACATTATATCTTTGTATTAATACTGATTTATTTTAGCATTTGGTATTTATGCAGTTCCAGCATAACATGTTGGTCAAGCAAGTCACTAAATTTCCTTTGCTCAACATGTAATTGTATATTGTTTTGTATCATTCACCTAAATAACACTACATGTCTTTCTGTTGTAGAAATAGCAATAACATCATCTATTATTTGTGAAGTTGTGTATTTAACATTTTTATTGAAAGTCGAGTGATCTCTGGAAAAATCAACTTCCAAATATGTAATGTTAACCAGGTTGGATGAGTCTGTCGTTAATGAATTAATTAAATTATTAACATAATATTTATTCATTTTGGAACATGGCCTTAACAGAATTATTATTCCTTGCGATTTCGTCTAAACACCTTATAACATGACAACATCAAACCTGACTCTACACTAAATGCAACCATCCACTGTAGCATATATTTGTTTGAATGAGGATCATTTAGTTTGAATTTACATTTATGTCTCACGAATTAAGGTAATCTGAGATTACAAAATTATTTCACAGTACATGTCTTGAAAAATCTCCCATTATTTAGCTGAACTGTATTAAGGGAAATCGGTGCCAATTTCAATTTGTAAACTCATCGCTAGTAAATATTAAAATATATATGTTATTTTTATAAATTCTATATGTATTATTTTAGTATAAGTTAAATGACTAATAAATTAGTAAATTTTCCCGAATGCATCAAAAAATAGAGTATTTTTAGCTGTATTAAGGGAGTTCAGGTATTCTGAATAACTTGGATCAACTAATTAGTTGAAAAAATACTTAGTAAATACCATTTCATTATATTAAGTGCAACATAATACATTCTGGTTATAATAATTTGGGTTACACAAACTTACACGTTTAGAGTAGATGAAAACCCAGTCAGTAGCATGACTTAAAAAAGAAAGATAATCAGCATAGTGGTTACACTGACTTCAGCCATCGAGACAGTGAGGTTTTACTAAACGAAAAATTAATATGCTAACAGATGCGCCACTTACAAATCTAAAGGGTCCGGTATGGCCAAGCGTGTTAAGACGTGCGACTCGTAGTCTGAGGGTCGCGGGTTCGCATCCACGTCGCGCCAAACATGCTCGCCCTTTCAGCCATGGGGCGTCATAATGTGACGGTCAATCCCACTATTGGTTTGTAAAAGAGTTACCCAAGAGTTGGCGGTGGATGGTGATGACTAGCTGCCTTCCCTCTAGTCTTACACTGCTAAATTAGGGACGGCTAGCACACATAGCCCTCCAGTAGCTTTGTGCGAAATTCAAGAAATACAAACAAATCTAAAGAGGTAATTATATCTTCAATAAATCACTGATTAACCCTAATTAGTATTATAAAAGCGTTTTGTTCTTTTTATATACGAATGGATATAGACTTAGTTAAAATGAACCTCCCGCTGGTACAGTGGTATGTCTTTGGATTTACAACGCTAAAATCAGGCGTTCGATTCCCTTTGGTGTGCTCAGCAGATAGCTCCATATGGCTTTGCTCTAAGAAAACACACACCCACGTATTCAAAGAGATGATCCCTAAGATGAAGAAGTTGTCTTATGATGATAAGTTAAAATCTTTTCACTTATTCTCACCAGAAGTGATTTTATTGAAGACTGCAAATTTATGCGAAACACTGATACAATGAAGGCCTTTGATTTATCTGTGCGGTGGTTTGAAGACAATAAGTCGAGAAACATAATTTGAGATTAAGACAGGCGAGTTAAATTCCATTTAATGGAAATTATTTTCGGTCGCTGAGAAAAAGACATCAACTGAAATTTTAAAGCAGTTTCATACAATGCCTACGAATATTTAGTTTGCTTTATAACGCCTGTGTGTATAAAATATTACAAATTCGAATAACGTAATATCAATTGTCTTCTTTATTGTATCTGAGAGCAGACTTAATTTATCTTGTGTAATTTCACATGTAATTACGTTTTAAGACATATTACATACCTCTGAGATACAAATTTTTCTCAGTCTTAAAGGAATATTTAAGTAATATATAAAAGATGAATGCTCAACGATTTTGTATCTGTTCTCCATAACGTAACAGAGCTAAACCTGAAGCCTTCCTGAGCAACTGAAATGTTACCATACTCAAGCAAGATTCGTATTTTCCATTCATTTGTTTCGGAAACAAAATATTGCTCAAATGATAATAACATGTTAATGTAAACGTGTGAAGTGTGTGGAAAATATTCCAGCTGTAACTGCACTTAAAACCGTAGAAAATAAAATAAAGTGCAAGATGGATCGTCATCTGGGTTCAAAGGTACAAAAGAATATTAAAAATACAATGTAATTATGCTCAGTTTTCAAATTTAGTGATTGAGGGAATGAAGACTTGCTCATGCAAGCCATAGATGTATGAGATTAAAATACTGAATGAACTACGGGCAGCATCTTCTATGATTTTATCATATTATTCCCATTTTCAAGCACCGTAGTTCTACAAGAACCACCAAGTGAAGAAATATCAGACCGTTTCTTGTGTGTCAGTAGTGTTTGCAAAATTGTATTCCCAGCAGATCTAAATCAAGTTAGGGACATAGCTGCTCTGTTATATTTAGGTAAGGGGCTAAGGGGGCTCAGTTCCATTATTTTTTACAATAACAAATAAACATTTCGCATAAATCATTCCATATATATAATCCAATAACTCATGCGTTCATTATTCGCTCAGAACACTCACTCTTACATCTTAATGTCGATCTCAAAAGACCGACTAAACAAAAAATGTCTTGACAGAAGAGTAGTACTAACATATAAGCCAACATTTTTGGTCACAAATAGTGACTGAAACAAGTGAAGGTACTACAACCTAACAAATAACGAATGCATCACAGAAGCGAGAATTCACTGCTCGTCCTCTAAGACTACAGATTTAAATATCCGTCACAACAATATGCTCTCCCTTTCAGCAGTAGGGGCGTTATAACGTTACGATCAATCCCACTATTCGTTGGTAAAAGAATGGTCCAAGAGTTGGCGGTGGGTGATGATGACTAACTGCCTTCCCTCTAGTCTTATACTGCTAAATTAGGGACGGCTGGCGGAGATAGCCGTCGTGTATGTTTGCGCGAAATTAAAAAAACAAACAAACAAACAATTGGAATAACTTAAGAAGAATGCCAAGTCTAACTATGCTTTTTACTCAGTACATGTAATGCATTCCCGTAGTTAAAAGAGTAAACACTATAAAGCTGGAAAATGAGTAGAAAGACTCATAAAACAAACAAGCCTAATTATGTTAAAGATAGTTAAAAGTTATCATCTGTATCAGTCTGAACGTTTAACTGATGAAGGAAAACAGAGGATGAGGATACACAAAATGAACTTTTACACACCACAGTGGCACAGCAGGATGTCTGATGATTTACAACACTATTCCAGTGTATTGGATGTAGTAATATATTAAGTTGTATATCTTGTGATATACGATTAAGATAATGAAATTACTGTTTGATGATAGTATTATTGCTTTGAGAAACATTCATTATGTACGAATTATGTAGTACATTATATTGACGACACCTAATTTTAAATACGATTGGTAATGTAAATGATTGATTGATTGATTTAATGAGTTGTGGTAATGAATAAAATATAATATTAATATTATGGTGAAATAAATAACCGTCAAAATATTATTCGGTCACTATTAAGGTTGGGTTATAGTATGAATCTAACCACAAAACATTTTAGATGGATTAATGCAACCGTTGTTCAGTGCAACAAGAAACAACAGACACACGAAAGTTTAGTGGTTAAATTTTTATCGATGATAAAAATTTCTTTAAGAAGGGAGAACTGATGCATTTTACACTATTTTCAAATTCTTCAAGAGAGAAAATTATAATTTTATAAAATTTCATGCAGGTTTTATATACATGTAATATGCAGAAAAACTGAGCACAGTTAATGACAGTATATGAGAAGTTACACAATGATGCTTGACTATTAAAGGGATATACATGTCAAGTATAAATAAACCAAGATGTGTATGTGTGTGCGTGTTTTCTTATAGCAATGCCACATTGGGCTACCTGCTGAGCCCACTGAGGGAAATCAAACCCTTGATTTTAGCGTTGTAAATCCGTAGACATACCGCTGTACAAGCGGGGGCCAAACCAAGATGCAGTCCAGATGATATTAAGAAGCAACTGCTTACATTATCTATAAACTGGTGTCAACGTAGCAGAGAAAAAGACTACGCGAAAAATTTATATTAATATGTTAATATTTATATTAATCGGAACTTTGATGTTTATAACGAGAGTTACAGAAGAACAGGCTGTCGATTTACCATCTTTGACTATGATCAATTATTAAAGTATTTTTGTTTCCGAGAATTACAAAGAATTTGCAAAAATTATTCAATCAAGTGTCAGATCTTCTTGGGTGTTAGATGTGAGAATATCCTACATTTCTCGATCAAACCCTATATAATTAACTATTTTTATCTCTCAGAATCGAATAACATACTTAAAATCTGGATGTACAATTGTAGTATTAAGTTATGTCTGAGGAGATTTCAATCAATGTATTAATCGGGAACGATATTTAAATCTTATGTTTAGTTTTACAAGTTGATTTGTTACACTAGAGTTTAAACAAACTATCTAAAGAAATAATTATGTTTAATCACTAATACTGTATAAAATAAAACAAAAAGTATATTCTTGTTTTTCTGGGAATATTTTCAGAAATCTTTCATTTGAACTTGTTTCTTGCTGACTAAAACTATCTTCCACTTTATTGAAACATCATCAAATACATAAATAATAAGAGGTGCAACTGAAGTTATGTTGGGTTTTAATTCTATACTTTGAATTCTGGCAAAGAATTATTCTCATCGACAGGTTTAAAGAGTTGATTGGTAATTTCAGTTTTCAGCAATCCATCAATTTCGCTTTGTGTAAGATCCCTTGAAATCATTGGCTTTTTGTTATCCTTGTGAAATAAACACAAAAATATGTTAATAATATATTTGTCTCAAACAAAATCGATCACATAAAATAAGTTATATCTTTATTTAACAGATAAAACATTCGTAATTAAGTAACTCAAATGTATTAAAATTGATGTTAAAAATACATTAAACTCATTTCATTTTTAAATATCAGATGTGTGGATTTTAATATTTTCTCTTAGCAATATTTAGTATAAATATTAATCTGTCCTATATATTGATATATAGTGGTTTGTCATTGTAAGAAAATAAAGAAATTTCGATTTGTATTAAAATACAGAAAAAGTGATTAATGTCAAATTACTTTCAGTGTTATGATGATTTATCAATATCAGTTTACGTTCATCTTAACTTCACAGCTAACTCATTTTGTGTTCGTGACAAACGAGTAGCAAAACAATTAAAGAACTGGTCCACCAAAACTTGTAATGCAGGAAGGACGTAATAGAAACTTTAGCTACTAAGCTAATGTTCATATATCTCAGACTGTTAAACGAATTCATATTATTTATTTATTATATTGAAATATTTAAAAAATCTTAAATATCATACGGTGATGAACAACTTCCTAAAAGTCGTTTGTTTTTTCATTTCACCTAAAGACTTCGAGGTTAATCTTCTTTAATGTAGCAGTGAAAGAATAGAGGGTGGGCACTTTGTTATCACCACCAGCCGTAAACTCTTGGGCTACTCTTTTACAAACAAATAGTAGATTTGACTGTCACATTTTAACATCCCGACAGCTAGAAGGAGACGGGGATTCAAATCCCTGCCTCTCACATTGCGTGTCGAGCACCTTAATCATCTGGCCATGTCAGGCCTAGCTTAAGGTCGTAAAGTCAAGCTTCAACTTAATTTAATAATAAAATGTGATAAAACAATATTGAATATCATAGATAAATACGATGATGAAATAATTCCTTAAAGTTAAAGAGTCAAACTTGAAGCAAATTTGAATCTCATTCAGAACAATGATTTGTCATTCCATAAGAGTGGTCTTGAATCTGTGTATTCAAATTAGAATATAAATTAAATATTCATTAAAGTGTAAAAACAATAATTATAAATTACGTCTTTTCCGTGATTCACTCTGCAGTCAATGTGTATTTTGTATCAGTGGATTTGCTGCTTAATTTGGTACAAATCAAGATTATTGTTTCGGTCAATTTGATGTAATCACTTGTCCAGTGTGCCTTAGCAGCTAGAGAGGGCCCACAGTTACAATTCCAATACTGCGAATTTTCTCTCTAGATTTTCCGTCTATGAGTGTTGTATAAGAGTGACGATGAAGTCCCATAATTCGATTATAGTAGTTCAAGTATGTGTGACGGCTGGTGTGTTGGCTAGCTGCTTTCAATCTAACGACGAGTGGTACAGACAATTTTGTATCGGTTTTATTGTTTTTGTTGTTGTCGAATTTCGTGCAAGCCTTCGGTTATCTTCGCTATCCGTCCCTAATTTTTTAAGTGACAGACAAGACACGTGCTACTCTTTATTAATGAACAGTGAAACTGATCGTCACAGTATAATGCCTATATGGCTGTAATGACAGTCATGTTCAATGACGAGATTCGATCTCGCCACTGTATATTTCAAGTTTTTATCTCCTGTACCTCAGTGTCGAATCTGAAGGCTTATAATGCTAAAAACCGGATTTCGTTTGGATAGCCCATTACGTAGGCTTATGCTTCACAATAAGAAAAAGCAACCTACATTTTTGCATTCATTGCATAATTACTTAATAAGGTCTTGAACTAAATTTCTTAACACTCACGTCACAAATTTCTGATAAATTTGTCGTTGTAGAACTTGTAGTTGTTTCTGCATCTTCCTCACGTTCTACACTAAAATCTCTAATTGGTGAATATTTTACATAATTGAATTTTCCTTCTCTTCCTGAATTCCTGTTTTGGCAACACAGTGATATTTTGAGACTCTGTCGTTTACGAATTATAATATTGAAAAAAAAGAACAGTTTAATTTCGATAAACATGTCTGTAGCTATAATTATCAATACATTTGTATCAAAAGTAACATGAGATAACCGATAAGTAGCAGTCATCTTAGTATAACTTGTATAACTTTAACGACATTACAATATTACAGTAGAATACTAGTACACCGGCAATTGACACGTTTCATAATAAGATTCTTAATTGCTTTAATCAACGTCGCAGAGTTCTGTTCTTAGAGAACAATTTTAAATTATATTCTGAGTTAGAGCAAGAAATAAAAATGAAAATATTAATTATATATTAAATGAGTTCGCTGGTGAGTAAATATCTCTGACGAATACTGATAATTAGCAGTTAAATCTAAATTGTTCCACCCACTTTAAGTTCTAGTTAAAAATTCGAGTTTAATTGCATAGTTCTAAAACTCCACACTTTTCTTATTCGTAAGCGTATTACATGTTAGAAATATTTAATCAGTATAAAACTCATAACTGCCATTTAAAATTTACTTTATAAGATATCAATTTCAAAGTATTTATAATAAACCATACAGATATTGAAATATATCCAAAATGTTACCCTTCCGAACCAATTAGCTATAAACTTGAGGAAATTCGATCCTATTGTACCACCTAACAATAAACAAATTAAACCAACAAAAATATTATGCTTATCGTAATAAAAGTATTAGAAATGGTCTTCTCACCGTGGCAAAAAACAAGTGGAAGCGTAAATATCTTTTCTATTATTGGTTCTGAAATTAAAACAATATTATCATTGTTTAACATTGATATTCTTTCTCAATAAATATTTTCAAACTGCACCAGTTGGGTAATATTTAACTTGTGAAAAATATTTAATTTCGACTCATTAAAAATTTCAATACCTATAACTAAAGGCAACCAACAAGAATGAAGCATCGAAACCATTTGTTATAAACCTCGTCGAAACTTAAATTACAGAAGATGTTTTTATTAAATCAGATATATTAGCATCTTTTTTTTTTTTTAAATAAACGTGTCGAAAAAGCATCCCACATACACGGATCACATTTATATAAATACTTATTTATGGAGTTTTACTGAAGTTCTTTATGCCCAAAGTCATAGACGTACGAAGAATGTTTCAGAGGGTGGCTGTACAATTTTTGTTCCACTGAGTTTATATTTTCTGCTTCAGTTTTATCTGAATAAAAATTAAAAATCTGCCCAAGTAACTGTAGGTATTGCAAGCTAGAGGGGCTGTTTTGATCGTACTCAACTTCATTACCATTATTAGTAGCCGCTGATTATGTCAGTTTTTGATCAGTAACACTTTCCAAGTTTTACACAGACTCTTCTCTGCATATCGGATTCTAATACCAATTTTAAAACGGCTAAATGAATAAATGTCCATTGTATAGTTACACTGTGGACTTTGAAAATATAATGTGATTCCCACAGTTTCAATCATTTTTCAAATGAAAACAGTAGCCGATTTGTAAACTTTTAGCCTATAATCCTTTGTCAACTCAAATTATTGTTTATTACTCCGTAAACAATAAAAATATGTGTCCAACTTCATCACAATGCTTTTTGGTGTTTTTCAATTGTTTCTTCTCTTCAGTAATCATAATAAGTGATGAAGTTGTCCAGGATAGATTAGAGCCCCTTACACTCCTAACTTGTCGAATTCTCAAGTCTTTTCTGATTTATTGGAAAACTGAGCCCCCTTTAAAAACATTGTTCTCACTTTTACGTAGTTACCAACCATGATACAAGAATATTTTTATTTCGGAACTTTTTTTGTAATCATTCGGATATAAGATACTAAGCATGTGGCCTAATGTGCCATAACTTGCAAATACAACAATACGCTACTGTATTCTATATTCTGTATTTTGAGAACGTGTTATTCAGATCGTTGGAAAAGATAAACGTATTTAAAAAAAACAAACAGGAAAGTCGGAGAATATTAGGAACAAACTGTGATAATAAAAATAACGTAAGTTACATTAAAACTAACAAAAAAAGAGAAAATAAAATCTGAAAAGGTAACTGATAAAGAACATCGAAACAAAAACCAGCCAAACTACTGTTTCAAACAAAAATTATTCAATAAAATCAGGGGTACCAAAGAATAAAATTATAACAAAATAATTTGACTGAATAGTAGAAACGGGTCACTTGTCTGAACTTGGTATTAAGTTCATAGCGTAAGTTGGTTTACTCACTACATAAGAAGTGGATAATATTAAACTACATAAATAACATGGCTTGTTAATGATACTGACTAGAAGTTCTTAAGTTATTTGAGAGTTAAGCATTTGCAGCAATAGAATTTCTAAATATAACTGAGATAAAGTGGTTCTTAGTGCGATTATAAGTATCTAATAAAACTTACATTTACATGCATCCCGTGAAGAGGCTCCGGGCTTTGTAAATCGTCTTTCAGGACAAGCTGAACATTTGTAGGACCCAAAATAATTACTGTAATGATTCTTGGGACACGGGACACATTGTTCCTGTTTTTCGCTTCTGAACTGTCCAGGAGGGCAGGGAATTTAATGAAAGGAATAATTGTTAACGTATGTATTTAACCACATCCTAAACACCCAAAATTTGACAAAAACAAGGGAATTAAATAGTGTAACAGAACCAACACAAGCTCGTAAACATTTAGTTTTATAGATAAATATGTTATAGTATTTATAAGTTTTCTGTAAAAGCTGCTTTGTTGATATATTTTCCAAAAAAATCGTCAGATACATCGAACGTATGGGAAAAAAAACAGTGAAGATCAATTTGAAATAGTGTTTATGTGTATATATATAAAAATATATTTTTATGTATTGCATATAGATTCATTCTTCTTACCTTAAAAATACACAAAAAATAAATTAAAAATTCTGATTTCTTATCTTAAACGATATTCTACAGTTTTCATGACAATGAAAACACTTTCCAAGATTTTCATATAAAAGGTTTATATGTGTTTTAAATTCACTCTGTGTTAAATCACGAAACATTTAGTATGGTTTAATATTTACTAATTAATAAAATAGTTTCCATTACTTAGTTTGTTTGTTTGGAATTAAGCACAAAGATTCAGTGCTCTGATTTTAACGGGTATCGAAACCCGATTTTTTACGTTGAAGTTTTCAGACAAACCGCAGTACCACTGGGGTTGGCCCCCAGTGGCACAGTGGTATGTCTGCGGACTTACACACTAAAAACCGGGTTTCGATACCCGTGGTGGGCAGAGCACAGATAGCCCATTGAGTAGCTTTGTGCTTAATTCTAAACAAACAAACAAACCACTGGGGTTTATTTTCATAAAGTAACCTCTTTTTTCACAACAATACCACAACTTAAATATTTGAAAAATGTTTATTATGTACGATATTTTCCGCAATACACTTATTAATGTTTTTGTTAACATTTCGTGAGCAATTGTTTGTATTTTTGTAAACTTATTCTGAAACATGACGCAACGAATAGTTGAAAACAAATGAACCTAAGGCCATTTGAATAGTAGACGGCAACGCTATCCACCAGGAAAACACTTGCCATTTTCATCACGTATAGAAAGTTGCAGGTCTTATAGAAATTTCCTAACTGGTAATATTTTATGTAATAATGTAATTAGTACAGCTATTTTTGTATTGTGATATTTCGTTTTAACTGAAAGTCACAAAAGGTTTATTACATATATTGCTTACTGTACATATTATCATAAAACATATCGTGTCCATCCAAGTTACTTTGTGTCTCTGTGTAAAAGAAATTAAAATTCAAAGCCGATTTTTCATCATCCTCTTGTGAAAAATACACTTGAAGAAATATACTAACAAAAACACTTTACAAGGTTTCAGTAAAAGCATTTGAGTTGTGATGAATCCAAATGTACCTCATGTTTTATCTTTAAATTAATGAAAACACATGTTTCCAGGAAACAGACTTTTTCCATAAAAAGTAAGAAGAGGAAAAACAAAAGTAAGTCGTTATTCACAACTTACAGCAATCACTTTTCCCTAACAAGTATCCATATGGACAGATGATGTTGTTATCTGGTGGCGAATAAACTGAAATAAAAAATTAAATAAAACTGTTAAAATATGCCAAGTGAACCATTTTACTGAAAAATTTTAAACAATTTTTTCTATATGTTTTAACACTAAGTTTTAATGACGATATGTGAAATTATGGGATCCCCATTTTTTGAATTATCCCGGGGCTTCACAATGACTAAGACCGCCCTTGAAAATACCCACCAAATTAATTCAGTATTGAGTCTTTTATAAACGAAAGTTGAACTCCAAGGGTCGCGTGAATGCGTAGAAATCTGTTCCCATATAAGTTTTTTGTTCAATAATCTTTATTTTTCTTGATCATATGAGAGTGCAAAATGTATTAAACTGTCATCTATATATGATAATTTTCGGGTTATTGTTCTGTTACATCTGTTTAATATTCCTCTTTTTTAGTTAGTAGTTATACCTCACGATTATTTTGCTTCATGAACACTCAGAAAACTTTCCCCTCCACCCTGGTTACTTCTCCTATCTCTCTGATATTTCTTGATGGGTTACTCTATAAGACATAAACTCTGTTAAAGATCACAGAGTGACAGAAACTAATTGAAACGGTTATTTCTAGTTTGCCAGTGAAAACGAAATGTCCTCCTTTTAAAAGCTCTCGGATGTTAGGTATCGTATTTTTGATTTAGTAGATTTTTACAAAGTTCACATGACCCATGAGAATATGGAACTTAGAGAATAGCTTATAGGGTGCAATAAAAAAACACTGTTATTATTTTTGAGAAATGAAAATTAAGGAAAATATATTTATACATACAATACGATAAACTAGAAATAAAATAGTACATATTCATCAATCACAATTTATAATACATGAATTACGGATGGTTAAATAAAACAATATGAGTTGGAACGGTGTTTGTTGAATATTTTGATTCATGAATAGTACATATTCATCAATCACAATTTATAATACATGAATTACGGATGGTTAAATAAAACAATATGAGTTGGAACGGTGTTTGTTGAATATTTTGATTCATGAATAGTACATATTCATCAATCACAATTTATAATACATGAATTACGGATGGTTAAATAAAACAATATGAGTTGGAACGGTGTTTGTTGAATATTTTGATTCATGTGCACTTCGTGATAAGAAGACTTTTAATGGTAACGTCAATGTATGTATATTCATCTGTTACGGTAGTATTTAGTAATTAGTTATTGGGACCTATAATGATTTACTAATAGGACATTTGCAAAACTATTCATAGATGTTCCAATGGCTGAATGGTATAATTTATAAATATTACAGTAAAAAGTAGAAATATAATTAAATACTTTTGAAACTTAATGCAATTTGTTATATTGTTGTTACGGATAGTTGACTTTATTTGAAAGCTGAATCACAACAGTTGAACAACTATCTTGTGAAGAAGAAAACATTTTGGTGATGCCATTCATTAGAGTCATTTAGAACAAAAGACTGACCAAGGTTAGAGAGAGTTATATTGGAGTTGAAGATGTGAAAAAATTAATATAAATATTGCTTGACATAAATAGTTTGCAGTATTGTATTCAGGTTGGGAAATTTCTACATTACTTTCAATTACCCTTAAACATTTTGACATTTAACACAGGATATATGTCATAATTCACAAAGAATAATTTTATTTAAATTTGCAAATGAAACAAAAGTGTTCAGTCAGTGCTCTTCAGGTGTGATATGTATACACTGTATTAACAGGTGACATGAATATAAATTCATTGCTTGGTTCATCACCCTATCACGTTAATAGCTGTGCTAAACACTTTCATTTATATTAAACACTGTGACAAGTGTTGGAAGTTTGAAATGTTGAAGATTGATGCACCAGTCCTTTACCCAACCAGAAATGCTGGACAATGGGATATGGTTGATGTTGACCCTTATCCATCACTAGTAAAGGTCATTGGTACATTTTAACCTGTACAGATTACTTCAAAAATGGGTTTTTGCTGTACCATTACTTGATAAGACAACACCTGAAACTCTTAGGTATCTGGTTGATATACTCTGCAAATGAGTTGTTTCATGTATTGTTTGAAGTATAACATCAAAGGTACATTGGGACTAAACATCATAATTACTTTAAATTATTCTATTAAAGTTGAAAGGCAATAATATCTTTTCTCATACATCCTTTTTGATGTTCTAACTTTGTTTCACCAACTTCCTTAATATTCTGCAACATTCTACGTCTTTTGTCATATGAATCAATTTAAATTTCTTAAATTTATCTTTTAATTTTATCTCTTAAACTCTTTGTGAGCCAACCTTTTTTTTTTTTTACTTACAACTATCCTTTTCTTTCTGTAGGAAGTATGCTTACCTTGAATATTTAATAATTTCTTTTTGTGCCTTAAATTAAAATAATCCATAATCATGACTTCAATAACAGCTGAAACCTTAATCTTATTATAAAATTCCTCACTAATTTCATCAGTGTAATTTAGTGGACTGTAACAAATTCCTTTGAAAAGCCTTAATGCCCACTTACAAAACCCCAAGTGAATTCAGTCTTCTTGCTGTTATCTTTAACATCTTCAAGTTTAACAAGATGTAATTCACATTTTACATATAAACCACTCCTTCCCCTAACTCTCTTTGATACTCTATCTCTATTGAAAACCTTTAAAAATCATGGGAAAGCTAATTAACAAGATATGGAAATGTATACAATAAAGATATTAGTGCATGTGCATATATAGATGTATGTGGAGGTGGGGGGGTAATCTTATTTTCTGATAAACCAATGCATATTTCAGGTGGGGAAACAGGCATGCAACACCCAAAGTCAAAGTATTAAGAGTGTATTCAGCAAAATTGATTGAAAAACAACAGTTTGGACAAAATATTGACAACTTTGGTATGTGTAATAAACACTAGAGAACATGAAACAACAAAATATTCCACCTTTTTACTCCTCAGTGTGGATTCCTGTATGTGGTGAGGGGACTTCCCAGGGAAGGTTCTGTTCTTTCAATTTATCTCCTCTGGGATCTAAACATCCACCCACGTGTTTGCAATGCCTGGTAACCTGTGAAGGGGAGGAGATGATCCTGGTGGTTGAGGGGTCCAACCTTAACACATTACCTTGGCCTTGAATTCCTGTAGACCGGCGTCCTTGGAGTGATCGCTCTTAGGTCAATCAGCTGGTCCACTCGGGGTTGGATCAACCAATTACCAGTGTTGGATGTTCTCAACAGGTGTTGTGGACATTATATCTGATGCTGGTGTTTGTGTATAGTGCTCATGAAACTCTGGCATTGCTGCAATGTCCTTGTTTGACATTGTACTGTGATCCTTGTAGGGCTCCATGATGGGTGGGATCAGTGGGCACCGAAATTTTCCTTTCTTTATTATGGATACTTCAATTAAAATTCTTAATAAAATAGTGAAAAAACAGTCTGTAGCTAAACGACCACATCTTGAAGATTCTGATCCTTACCATCTGTACCACGTGCTGTACCTCATTTTCTTATATTGCATTCACATTCAGACAGACCTTTAGGGCAAATGTCCCCCTTTTTCATTCAAAAGGGACTAGAGTAAAGAAGCTTTGATCGTGTCATATATTGGTGGAAACATCCACATCTCAACACAGTGAATTCCTCTTGCATTCAAAGGCAATTTGGGATATACCTATTGAGGTTACACCTCATGCTACTTTGAATTCATCACAAGGAGTTATTGTTGAGAGGGATTTGAAGAATATCCCAGAGTCGGAGGTTCTTGCTGGTTTCTCCACCCAAGGAGTTTATGCAGTGAGGCAGATATCCACTTACAAAGATGGAATTATGGTGCTGACCAATGCCCTTATTCTCACATTTACGTCACCATGTCTGCCTGCCACCATTAGGGCAGGTTATCTTAATTGCAGAGTACGACCATACATTTCCAAACCCTCTCTGATGTTTCCAGTGTCAGTGGTTTGGTCACTCGAAGACTTCATGTCGTGGTTCCTTAACGTGTGCTTGTTGCAGTGGCAAGAACCATTATGCCTACGAGTGTGAAGCGGACCCTCACTGCATTAATTGCAATGGCTCTCAACCATCCTACTTTTGTTCTTGCCCTAAATGGTTAGAAGAAAAAGAAGTGCAGCATTTGAAAATGATTCATAACATTACTTATCCTGTGGCTCGAAAGATGCTATCAATCACTTTATCTTGGATGTATGGTGCTGCACTTCATTCCACAACTACAGTGGGAGTGTAGACAGATCTCTCTGTGCCTCCAAAAGAATCGTTCTCCAAATAAATGAAAACTCTTTTGACCTCCGTGGTTAAAAAAGTTGAAGAATCAACTTCAACACCCATCTCTGTCACTTACATACATTCCAACAAACCCCAAGATCCACATTCTTTAGTTCCAGGTACAGGAATTTCCTCGGGATTCACCTTATTCTCCCACCCAAAGATGGAAATCAATCATTTGTTCACGTCCTCAGTAACTGGAATCCTTTTCCAACAGCAAAGACCTGACCAATCGACCCAGGGCAGGATCTACGGAGGTCGGTAGACTTCTCTCGAATAAGGACAGTAAGGAAAAAAGACATGGTCTTCTCCACCCAATTTGCCTACACATAAATAGAAATGGCCATCCTGATACAATGGAAATGCTATTGATCTCTCAATTTGCTCTGTCATTATTCTCCTATTTTTCATGGAGGGTTAACAGTAATCCACGAGGCAGTGATCATTTTCCTATAATCTTGAGAGAGACTGGCCATGGTCGATGCCACTCGACTCGTGTGCCCTGGTGGAAGCTGGACCAGGCAAACTGGCGCTCTTTCACTGCTCTTGCAGAACTTGATCCTGCAATCGTCTGTAAGCCATCAATGTGTGGCAGCAGTAACTGACTGTATTGTTGAGTCACAATATAGAATGATATATTGTGTGTGGGGGTATGTATTTTATTTTACATAATATTATATTCATTATAAAATAAGTATTATTAGTTTCTAAAGTAACTGTACCAACATTTGTTTCCATACTACATTTGACACCAAAATAAAGATGACCTAAGGATGACTAATTTTTCACATACTGACATTGCATTTTATTTTTAACAGACAAACAGATATTTGATTGTTTATTAGGGCCCGGCATGGGCAAGTGGGTTAAGGTGCTTGACTCGAAATCTGAGAGTCACAGTTTCAAATCCCTGTTGCACGAAATATGCTCACCTTTTCAGCTGTGGGGGTGTTATAATGTGATGGTCAAACCCACTATTCTTTGGTAAAAGAGTAGACCAACAATTGGCAATGGGTGGTGATGACTAGCTGCTTTTCCTCTAGCCTTACACTGCTAAATTAGGGACAGCAAGCAGAGAGAGCCCTTGTGTAGCTTTGTGTGAAATCCAAAAACAAAGGCTGTTTGTTCCAATTTTCAGATGTATAGTATTACATTTTAGGATGAAGTTTTCTAATCCCAAAAAAGTTGTTTTTTCATTATTATCATTTACTGATTTTTTGCTTCTTAATTTTATGTTACTTAATGAATCTGTGTGTCTCAGGAAAACATTGGTGCCTCATTTCCTGGTTTGTGATAACATTATTATTTTGGTCTGAAGTACTTAATTTTCAGCCATTTTTACAAAAAGTGTTTGTGATATTTCTTGAGTGATTGTGCCATACGATGGACATATTTTTCATTTCACATTTCTTGCAAAGAGCTTTGGATCTTACTTCAATTTTATTATAATTAATCAATTTTCATCCTTTTTTTGTACTTATTTTAAGTGTATGTGAGTATGACACGTACTATTAAAAGGGAGTCAACTTTTCTACAATTAATATTGGTTGCTTTTTAATTGATATATTGACAAAACTACTTAAATGTACAAGCTTTTTAGAAAGTTCATTGATAAAGTTGTATATCTGTATCCTACAGCTGTTACTCATTTCCCAAATGAGAAAATTACTAAAACTAAACAAATTACCATTTTCTCCAGTTTACCAGACATGGATAAACTGGTGTATTGCTTATTTGAAACTGTACATACTCAGTGTTTCAGCATTGAATAGATTTTTCTCTAAAATGAAAGAAGACATTATCTGACAAATTTCAATCTTTGTAGTTTAACAAATAAACTTGATGATGAGTAGAAACTTTCAGTGTACATTATTGCACATCTGGATTCACATCCTTACAGTGATTCTGAAGAAATAGATTCAGAAACAAAAAACATCTGAAGCCACAACAATTCTTTTAACACAATAAGTGATAAAGTTTGAAGCCTAACTATATTTGTTACTGCATAATGCCTACTTTTTTATTCCCTGACTGATGGGTTTGGATAACAGTTATTGCCTATATGATACACAACTCTTGAATTTGATGCTTTCATCAATAGTTATTAGTTATTAAGGAAGTTATTAGTTCAAAACTATTTCTGGACATTTCTGAACAAACTGATGGTGAGCTAAAATGTTTCCATTAGTTTACAGGTTGATTCTTCTCTTCCTCTCTTGAGAATTAAATTAGAAAGTTCCATCTTGAAAAAAAATGAAAATAATCAACAGGTTGAATGTTATGTTCAAGCTGGTTATTTTCAGATAGATCTAATTATTGCATCCCTGCTAGTTATCAGTTGCAGGTTGTTGCACTTGAAGAGGCTGTGGTAGAACTGCAGAAACTTGCTACAGATGGTCAGTTCTTCCTCTCCTTCCACTTCCTCTGTATACAGCACTGGCAGGCATTTGAGCATGTTTTAGGACTTCATCTCTCCACTCTCTTCCATTTGTAAGACACTATTTACAGGGTTGTGGATATGCTGTGGTAGTTCCCAGTTGCTTAGGGCATCTACCTTGATGTCAGTAGCAGGCAGGATCCACATTGCTATCAGTTTCAAAGCTTAGTAGTTGTACGTTATCACTGTCATTTGTCATATTATTTTGTGTTTTATTAGTTCTGATCTTGCATGTGTGATGTGGATGCCATTTTTATAATGTCCAAAATACAATAGAAATTGAACCTTCTTCTTTTTACACTTTGCATCTTTGTGATAATTAGAGACAAATGGTGTTCTTTTCAAATATAATGCTATAAAATATTTCCCCCAAACCTTTGTTTTCATTCACCGAAGGCATATTTGGTGTTACAATGCCAAAAGACATAATATATTTTAACAAAATAGATAAAGGGTCATCATTATGTTTTTTATATATACAAGTTGTTTTTTTATGAGAGTTATAAATTAGTATTTTCATCAGATTTATTTTAAATTTATTCCTCTCTATATATTATAACATAAACTCGTAAACTGTTTCTTATGATACAGAATCATTGTTGTTTTAAAGTTGATTGTAAAGATACTATAAAAATTGACTTACCTGTTGAGAGTAATTGAATTTAACAAAGGTATCATGATGATTGATACCTTTAATTGTAATCAGCTTGTTGCTCATGATGTTCAGAAAATATGCAAGTTCAAAACATTGATGAACAACAAAAATAAGAAACCACATAATCTTGGTATCTTTAAAAGGTAAACTTTTCTTTGTTGTAGGAAAATTGGAAATTACTAAATTAAATGTGAAGAAAGGTGTAGTAACATTATAGTTATAAAAAGAAGACTACCATGACACACCAGAATTGTTTTGATCATATACTGAAATAATTTGACATATGAGACTAACTTTATTTATATTTTATGATTAAAAATAAACTATGGAACAATAATTTTAGGTATGAAAGAGTATGAAAAGGTATTTAAAACATTTAACTTAAAAGGGAAATTATTGTGGGCATTTATACAGCAAAATAAAAATATGACATGAAATGTTATTAAAATATAAATGTTAATAAAAGGTAAATAAAGGAATTCAAAACAAATAAATAAATATTTTTAATGGATAATAAGTACTAAGAAATATCAGGGTTAAAAAAGTTTTATTGTTTTAATATTCTTTGAATTACATAAGTATGCACCTATAAACACCTGGTAGACAAATAACTAAAGCTAGAGTAAAATAAACAAACACTAACTTATGTAGCACTTGTGCATTTTACATGCATAAATTTCTGAGCAATTGTTTCACTCATGTTTTCTTGTCTGTTGTAATAATATTCTGAGTTTCACATTGTACTCACTTTTGTAACAATAAATAATAAACATACTTATAAAAACAAGACTTTTAGTACTTGTGGATCTTGTACTTTATTGTAGTAAGTCTGGATAAAGTTAACACTTGTTAATACTTAGCTGAATTAAATTAGGAACACAAAATAATAACATGCAAACATTATATAATATCCTGTAATTAATATTATTTAAATGGCTTTCTAACTAAGCTATAAGTGTATTAAGATACATCCCTTGGTCAAGGTGTACTCAGCAATGCAAATTTTAACCTGTAGCCCAAATAATTTAACAGCTGTAGTGAATATAAGATAGCCTGTTATGTAATTCAGTAAATTAAAATATACTCATTGTGTTTATTATAAATAATGCTTTAAAAATGTCACAGAGGATTATGGATATATTTAAAAGACAATGTGTAGGAAGATATGTAGAGCTAAGAAAACTACTCTATCATTGTTGACCCTTATTAAAGTTTTTGCCTAAAGTTAGATTTAGTTTTTGTTTACTTGCTGGCAGTGAGACATAGATTTAACTGGATGATGTTATCATCAATCCAGGGAGAGTTTCTTCTCATCTACAACATAAATTTCTTCAGCTATGTGACAATTCCTTTTGTATGTGGAAGAAAATTTATTTCACCAAAGTTCATAGTTCTAATACTTAACCATTGATAACTTACTACCAACAACTACAGCCAAGTAAGTGCCTAATGGTTAGATTATGTACAAAACATCTGAGGAGGTCAAGATCCAACACCCATATAACTGTGGTGAGAACCAAACCCTTCTGTTGTCAGACTTGTTGTCAGTCTCCTAGAGTTTTACATCAATTTGCATGGCCACAAAACAGGTGATCATGGGAGGGAAAGAGTTATTGTGGTAGAATGTTGTATTCTATGTTGTGCTGAATGTCTTATATGATCTTCTTATTATGTAGTATGTTGATAGATAAGTTGGTAAAAAACCACTTGCCACTGATTCGTCTACCAAAGCATTATACAGGCATTGTATAACATTTAAATCTATAAGTACTTGTGTGACATTGGAAATCCATGTAGTAAAATTACAGGGTTATACTCAAGATTTTTGTGATAAAAAAGGAGGAAAAGATCAAGACAATACAGCTTTCATCAGTACCCATGTCAATAAAACAAAAAATAGTAGAGTGTGAATACCAGATTTGTCATTTTCCTCTTAACTATCGAAATATTTTTAAGAGCAATATTGATACATCTGTTAAAAAGAAAGTTCTGTTTGGCACTTTGAATGTATAGCATCGAATGCAAATCAATAATATGTTGTACAGTATAATGAAAAAGGAATAGTACAACTGACCTCAGAAACATTCATAAGACAAGAAATATCCAGAAAAAGACAGTTGTTTTATTATTTGTGAAACTTCTGTTATAAATATAGACAGTGCAAAAATAAAACAAAAGAAAAATGTGTTTGGGTAATATTATATTAAAGCTGATAATAACTGAAATCACTATCGGTTACATATGTAAAATTTGTATTGCTAAAGTATTTACCATTATATATTTATTTTGTTTCTGTGTGAAGTATGCGTATATCGTTCCAACTATTCTCTAAATTTCTTCAAGATTCTTGAGAGTGAGAGTCAATAGCATTTGTTTTATGAAAATGCCAGTGTGTTTTTTGAACATTGGATATTCTCACTTGAAACTATTTCAACCAATGTGCCAAGAGAATATATTGTAGGCGTTACAGTCAATATACTGGATGCTTCAGAAGCTATAATTGTGACAAATGTACATCAATCGGTAAAGATGTTGTAGACTTCGGTAGATTATAACTATTCACTACATGTTCTTTTATTAGTAAAGTGTGTTTTGTGTGTGTTTTTCTTATAGCAAAGCTACATCGAGCTATCTGCTCAGCCCACCGAGGGGAGTCGAACCCCTGATTTTAGCGTTGTAAATCCGGAGACATACTGCTGTACTAGCGGGGGGCTTATTAGAAAAGAGGTTTAGACTTCGGTAGATTATAACTATTCTGTACATGTTATTTTCTTAGTAAACAGGTTGTAGACTTCGGTAGATTATAACTTGTCTGTACATGCTCTTTTATTAGTAAAGAGGTTGTTGACCTCGGTAGATTTTTACTACTCTGTACATGTTCTTTTATTAGTAAAGAGGTTTAGACTTCGGTAGATTATAACTATTCTGTACATGTTCTTTTATTAGTAAACAGGTTGTAGACTTTGGTAGATTATAACTATTCTGTGCATGTTCTTTTATTAGTAAAGAGATTGTAGACTTCGGTAGATTACAACTACTTTGTATCTGGTAGTTTTAACCTCTGAGCTAAAGAAAGGAGGTTACCAAATAAAATTTGTATAATTGCTATGGTCATATGGGCATATGGCAGATAGCCCCTTGTTAAGATTAAACACGCACACACACAGATTTACGCTTAATTGTCGTTTCAGATTAATTTTTAAGCATATTTTAATGTTTTAACATATTTTTTACTCAAAGCCACATATGGTATATCTGGTGGAACAAGAGTCACAGCGGTATTTTTGCGGACTCAAACCACTACAAATCAGGTTTTGATACACCTGACGGGCAGAGCACAGATAACACATTGGGCAACTTTGTGCTTTACTCCAAACAAAGAAATAAACTCTTGGAATGTTATTTTCTGACCCAATAAGTGTGGTTTGACTTTCACTCGTAAAGCGTATCCGTAGCTTCAAAGAGAGTAGCATCTTTTTATGGCACTAAGACAGGAACTGATATATACGCAGGTGTACTGTCCTTTTGTCCTAACTCTGAGTTCAATCCCTGCCCACTTAATACTTTCAACAGGGAAAACAAATTATTCGATATAACGTTGTATGTCGTCCCTCTTCAATAGTTAACAGTCTAATAAACAAATCTGCAATTTGAGATAA
>NC_134836.1:33725090-33925274 GCF_004210375.1 Tachypleus tridentatus
AAAATTAGTTTGATTACTCGATGATTTGCATAATTAAATGATTATCATTGCTCTACCTATTATGTTGTATATTACTTTAACACAAAAGGTCAATAGCTGTAGATTTCAGCTGAATTTTCAAATCGCTAGGCTGTTATAACAGGTACAAATTATAGACAAAACTCTATCGTCTCAGGTTTTATCACAGATATATTACTTCAAAATTAAGTATGAAGGCTGTAAAATTTACCTTCATAGAATCAAATCAGTCGTATTTTCTTCAGTTTAGAGATGTTACAGATATTTCATAAAAGTATTATTTTGATATAAATAAAGGAAGATATAAAATTTATTACTAAGTGGTCCATGAATTTGACGGTAAGGAAAAAAATTTTGAAGGATATAAAGCTTGTTTGTTTGACGTTAAGCACAAAACTACACGAAGCCAAATATCTTATTCAGTGTAGATAAAATACCTCAAGTTGGGATCATTAACAACCTCAGTTTTATTCCTGTAGCTTTAGCTGTGTTCTGACCTACTAAAATTATAGAAGGAATATTTCCCATATTTGTCACACAGAAGAACCATAGATAACTGCCAGAGACTCATACCAAACATCAGACTTTATTCATAGGAAACAGTGCCAACAGTACTTAGAAATTCCTGGAATGACATCGATAGTAACGGGAGGAAACAGATGTACAGAAAATATTTTGATATTTAACCTCAAATTTTAAGATATTTTGACACTGAATTTTATACATGTTTTAAACATATGTACATAACCAACTGATATCTAAATTTTTCTTCATTTTTATTCACATATGCCGTTCTGATATCGACATATTCCGATAGTACTTTATCTAATTCAAGGGCAAGATATTTTTCAACGTATGATAATTCCCTCTTATATTCACCACATTGTTTTCACGTGTACGGTTATATAAACGAGTAACTCTAGTCCTTCATTATACACCGCTCTGATCCTCAACCGTGGATATGACACATAAGGTCAGTCAGTATACGGTGGCTAGATTTTATTGGGAAATCAAAAGGGATTAACAATAGATATGCCGTAAATAGTTCAGAAAAACAACTTCTTAATTGAAGGGTAGATGTATTTTGGACGGAACGAAACAATGTCTATAACTGTACTGAGTATTACTATAATAGATGCCACCCAGTTGATGTATGTAGCATTTGTTAAAAAAATATTGTACATTAATGAGTAATCCAGCCAAGATTATTACTGATGTTACCCTTATCAATGATGGACTTATTTCTCCCTACTGGAAGTACAAACATGAATATTTTCCTCAGAGTGACTAACATCTTTACAGCTGACTCAACACTTCTCACACTTGAATGAAATTGCGCAACACATTTGAAAGTCAGGTCTGTCTGTATTGTGGTGTAGTATCGTTCATATATCAGTTGGAACTAACGATCCACCTCTAGGATAGTTTCTTGTAGATTTTACGGATGAACTTCATGGAGATCACATCTCATCGTGGGTCGATAGTGGACTGGAAAACTACGCATATCAGTTTATGAAATCGAGAAACTTAAACTTTTATCAGTGAAGTATATGGTTCTGAATATGTTTGACATTGAGACGATGCTAACGTTTTGATAATCCAATATAATTATAATCTTATATTAAAACATTTGTTTTGTATTTTGACAAATTACTTTCTTTAATTACAAAAACGACATAACGTACACAAAATAAACATAGATTTAAGTTATGTTTTGGGACATACACTGTTTTAGTTAAATATCTTTAGGTCTTTTTAGTAATAATGTGACACCGTTAGGTTTGTTTGTTTTTCAATTTCTAGGATACATGAACAAGGGCTTTCAGCGTTAGCCGTTCCTAATTTTGAAATGATATATTAGTGGTAAGACAGCTATTCAATACTATTTGTGAGCCCATCTTTAAAAACAAGTAGTTGGATTTCCCAGTAAAAGCAGAGCTTTTTAATGTACTAAAAACCATGAAAGTTACGAAGAAGTGTCTTATTAGAACAATCTGTTTCAACAAAATAAACATTTTTAAAATGTTAAGGAAACAGTAAAAGAAAACTTTAAAACTCTTTTATTCCATTACTTTTACAAAGATATTTATTATAAGCTCCTTCTTCAGCAGTAATTTCGTCTTCAGGATAAGCTACACAGGCGTCAGCAGCAAAAGATGTCATGTAAGTCCCTTCTGGGCACGGCAGGCAGTAAGTTTGGAATCCATTGTCATAGTGACCAGGAGAACATGGATCTAAAAGCGTTAAAAGTACATAGCTAAGCATTTATTCACCCAGTGCTAATTTTTATTGTTCTACCAACGTCATTAGTATCAAAAAACGTATTTGTTGAACTAAAATTCCATATTTACAAAACTCTTTCATCTATCTGTGATTAATGTGAACAGTTTAAAGTAATTGAGTGTCATATATACTTACAACACCTGTCAGCATCTCTTCTGCATCCTCGAGTACAGTTAAGGTTCTCGGCTGGAACATACACTGGAGAAAACAACAGAGAGTTAATCTTTTTTTAGCACGTTTTGTGTCACCGTTGGAATTTTAAGGTTTTTCACAATGAGCACGACGCACTAGTTATAATATTAATTATGACCCACTCTGTAAAATGACAACATAAATGTTCCTTTAGTGAGAAAAATAAAACGTGTCGTACTTCAAAACAGTTTCTGACCAGTTGACTTTTGTTTCTTTATGTACTTCCTAATTAAGTTAACTAATGAAACTAATCACACAAACTTGGAAATTTATGAAATTACACACGATCTTTTTATATGTTATGTTATATCTAAAGGTACATTCGATTTCCGTTGGTGTTTCCCTTGCAAAATTCTTATTTCTAACAGATAAACGTAAAACTGTTGTCACTGTTTATGTTAATATCAGTTATGAAAGTACAGATTCTTTTGGGAATATTACGTTGGTAAAATGATCAGTATATGACTGTGTCTTACAAACAACAAAATATCAAATAATATCCATATAATGCAGAAGTTGCATGAAATGCATTCAGAGTAAATTTTTCATTTGAAGTTAATATAAAAGCTAATACTTAATTTTTTGTGGTTTTATCAAGATAATGATTTGAGCATATAAATATTTACATTGAAAAGGTCTGTTCCATATCTTTCCCAAAAGCAACCTATTTTCGGTGACATCACACAATTTACGAAATGTTAAGCTGTGTCATAAAGTTGTTCTGATCAATTCTGTTCTACCGTAACTTTACATAAGATTGAGTCGCATTATTTGCCAGGTTGCTTATTCAAAGCTGTTTTGGTATGGCTTACTAATACCTATAAAGTATTATTGCTATGAACATCAGTGGCAGCCCGTCATTGATACTGTATGTTTACAATACGAGTACCGATAAGATTACGAGTTCGTCTTCATCACTGTCATGAAATAGCTCTTTTCAAGGCATCTTTAGCATCAACTGATGGAATGTGATACATCTTCCAAGAGTATATAACAGCTATCAATAGCAACATCTTCAAATAATATGTCAACCCACTTATCACGTTGAGTTGGGCAATATCACCCATTACTGGAGTCCTGAATAGTTGGACCAATATATGGACGAATAATGGGTCCTAGGATTTATCTTTAGAATGTGTAACATTGATGGTAACATTTATAATAACAATATGTCGACATGTTTACCAATACTTATTCATACCATACTTCAACATCGACACTTCCTCTCATGAAAATTATGAGAAACACATTTCACGTTATCTCTAAGTAATAATTCCTTGTAAATTACTTTAACACAATTGTGACAATCTCTTTTATGCATTTATATTTCTGAGGAATCGATTTGATGCTAATAAATTTTGCAGACATTCAACAATGGATAAATAAACCTTTTATTACAAAACTCATATATAATTCGATATTTCTAGGTTATAAAGCGATTACGAAGGAGATTTCAAGTAATGGTAAAATAGAGAAACCTCAGTCAACAACACGATACTCACCCAATCAATAACCCCAAATAAAATAAACAAAATATTCTAAAACTAAACCAAATACAAAATAGTAACATTTATAAAATACATTATGGCAACTTCCACGTATTTTACGTCGGAAAAACAAGCCCAAAACAACCTTCATGTAACACAAAAAATAGAATCTCACGTTTTTAAATTGAACACTGTAATTCAAACAAATATACTACAGGTAACATTTAAATTCCAAACAGAGAATCCAACATCATTAGACGATAAACTAAATAATTCCTTGTAATACAAGAAGAGCAAACACACGTTAAACCAACATAAAGAAACACTTTTATATCCATATTAATAAACTTCAGTAAATCTTGTTCGATGTATTATAATTTGAAGATGATTCTTTTAATTTACAATATTTTATATTTTATAAAATATTCTGAGAATAATAAGCGTAACGCAGCTAGTATTAATAGGAAATTACACGAAGGTTGTTAAAAACTATCATATCAAGATAAGACAGTTCAATTATCATTAAAATTAAATGATATAAAAGATAACGTATCGTTTTCTGAACGAAATTGATAAAAACGCAGTTTAATTAACGTAGACAGGAGTATTTTATAATTCTTGTTTGGTGCAGTAACAACAGTTCGATCAGCAGGGATAAATTATTTACTTTGTAGGTGAGCAAATACCATGATGAGAAAAGTATTCAGATCATTGGTAAGTATCACAAATATATGAATACATATCAGAGAAAAACAAATTAAAATATATAAAACAAGAGCTGAGATGTTAGTTTTCAATGACAAAATTCAGGATAATTGACTGTAGTTAGCTTTTACAGCGGAATACAGTAGATCGGAATTAGCTAAGAATATTTTTATTTTGAAACATTTTGTATTCATTCAGATATAAGATGCAAAGTATGTGGCCATAACTTGCAAATACAACAACACGCTGCTGTATTTTTCATTCTGCATTGTGAGAACGTATAATTCAGATCGCTAGAAAAGACAAATGTATTCTTAAACAACAAACAGGAAGGTCAGAGAAAATTAAGGAACAAACGGTGATAATAAAATTACAGAAGTGACAATAAGACCAACAAAAAATAACAGAAGATAAAACCTTAAGGTAACTGATAACAAACATCTAAACAAAACTAGTCAAACCTCTGTTTCAAAAAAAAAATTAGGATATCAAAGAATAAAATAAAAGCAAAATAATTTGTCTAAATAATAGAAACAGGTAAATTGTCTGAACTTGGTATAAAGTTCATAGCGTAAGTTGCTTTACTCTCTGTATGACAAGTGGATAGTATTAAACTACATAAATAACATTACTTGTTAATGACTGACTAGAAGTTCTAAAGCTATTTGAGAGTTGAGCATTTGCAGCCATGTAGTTTCAAAATATAACTGAGATAAAGTTGTTCATAGTAAGTATCTGATAAAACTTACGTTTACAGTAAAAGGCTCCAGGGTTTGTAAATCGTCTTTCTGGACAAGCCGAACATTGCAGGATCCAAAATAACCACTGTAATGGTCCTTGGGACAGAGGACACGTTCTTCTTGTTTTTTTACTTCTGAACTCTCCTAGGAGGGCACGGAACTTAAAGAAAGAGAATAATTTGTACTCCATATACATTTAACCAAATCCTACACATCAAAAGTTGATAAAACAAGGAACTTATAGATAAATATTTCATAGTATTTTTAAGTTTTCTGTAAGAGCTGCTTTGTTTATATATTTCCCAAAGAATCATCAGATACCTGGAATGAATAATAGAAAAAAAATAGTAGAGAGCAACTTGAAATAACATATGTGTATATATATATGAAAAATATATTTTTTATGTATTCTAAATTGATTTATTATTGTCAACTTAAAAATATTACATAAAAACGATACTCTTGGTTTTCCAAATAAGGCACTCTTTCATAAGTTCCTTAACAATGAATGCATATTCCATGATTTTTCATGCAAAAGGTTTATCTATGTTTCAAATTCATTCTGTTTTAAACTATGAAACATTTAATATGGTTTAAGATTTACTAATTAATAAAATAATTTCCATAATTTAGTTTGTTTGTTTAGAATTAAGCACAAAGCTACACATTCGGTAGAGAAAATTAATATTATTTTCAAAATCTATGAAACTGAATTATAAAAAATCATGGCACTCAACATGCTACTGCTCTTGGAGAGATCTAACAAACACAATCTGTTAATTTTCTTGTCCTAGAATGATGCCAGTCTTCATAGCCAACATATTTCAACATGCGTATTGGGATATTTGGTTTTTGAGGTGTTAATGTGGATCTAGTTATTACTGTAGTGACCTGTATTCTTTTCACTGGTCAGCAACTTCCATGAACGGATGCTGTGTGAAAAATAAGAAAAACATTAGTTTAACAAAAGTGCTTATTCTACATCACATACAGTTTGATTAATTAGTCTTTTTATACAGTACTGGGTGAAAGTGTTAGGACAAAAGAATATTTTCCCATTTTATGGGATAATTCTTCCATGTTATTACTGATTGTAGTAATGGTAGTGATTCACTGATCGCTTTTAACAATTAAATGAGCCAGGATGAGAATACTTATTATTTTTAGAATTCCCTATACTTGTACCTTGTACGTGTCATAATGGTTCTGTATGAATTAATATAGTGATAAAATTCAGGGCCTGAAATAAATGTCATGGTACTGCATGCAATGTATTAACTATGTAAAATGAAGCTAGCATTTTGTACCAGTATATACTAGAAGGAATCAATTTAATAGCAAACCACAAATAAATCTTGATAAAAGTCAGTAGAGCAGAGAGTTTGCAGTAATAACACATACACAATTTTATCTTGTCATTCCACAGACCAAAAGTCAGATTTACAGTATCAAGGTTAGATGATAAGAATTGTTAGTAGAGCAGAGAGTTTGCATAAAAGCTATGTGATACTAGTTGGTCTCTCCATCAAATGTATCTGTGGTAGAAGATAATGACCCCAAACAGTCATCCAACCTACGCAGAAATTAATTAGCTGAGAGATATGCTGCTGAAGTCATTCAAATGATAGAGTGGTTCCCACAGGCACCGATTTCAATCCGATTGAGCAGATCTAGGACTTGATAGATATACAACTTGACAAATCAGAAGTTACTTCCAATGTAACTATATGGGAGTGTATTCGACACATTTCAAGTAAAATCCCAAAGAAAACTGTGATTAAATGTCTTTCAACAATGCCGAAAGACTTTCCATAGTTATTAAAGCAAAGGGAAACAACAAATATTCACTGTTTGCTGAACTCAAGCATTCTCACTAAATTTCTCTTGCACTAAATGTGAATAATAATAAAAATATTGATGTTTTACCTGTGATTTACCTTCAACTGTTCTTTGAAAGTAGCCTGAAATCTGATCTTTGACTTTGTCCTTACACATTTGCACAGTACTGTAGGATGGACTTAAATGAAACTAAACATTTTTACACAGTAAAAATTGATACTTATGGAATTATGAATATTACACAATAAATAAATATCACACTATGAGATGTGCCATAGTAAGCTGAAGTTTTCATAACATAAGATGAACAGTCAATAATAACAACGAATTCCTTCATTTAATGATACTGCTTTTTTGGTGTATGTTATGAGGATAACAGGTTCAACTCAAACAAACATAGCTTCGTAAAATAACAGTAATTTATACCACACCTCTAAGAGTTCAGATGCAGTGTATCGTTTACTTGTGTCCACTTCTAGACACCTGTCCAGGAAGTCTTGAAACACTGGAGACAGGTTGTCTTTATTCTCAATATTTGGTTTTCCATTTTTGATATTAAATCAAATACCTGAAAAGAGTGTGACTTCATGACTAAATCAATAACCTAACTTAACAGTATGAACAAATCTTTGGATAATCCTTCCTAATAATGTCTAAATATCACTAAAGATATACCTTTATTGTAATTAAATACCGTGGGTGAATAATCTAGTGTTAGTGTTTATTTATAAGGGGTTAACAAAATGGAGTCATACTATTGCACAAAATAAAGTTTAAGAAGTTGAAAGATAATAATATAACATGTACATTCCACAACATTCAATAATTAACTGTTTGTTACTGTATTCAGTTTTGTCAAATGTTCATTGTTGGTGTCATCGTTCCACTGTTCATCATTATCTTCAATACATCTTCATGTTTGAATAAGGTGAACAGTGTTGTTTTTATTATAGCTATTCTCCGTAGTTGGTGAAAGACATCCTTAACAAAGCATACGATTGGGTTTTAAAGTACAAATATGTAGATTTTAAGAATTTGGGTACTGGTTGTAATTACTGGTTACCAACATTTACCATGTCACTATTTTCTTGATGATAAGGAGGTTTACCATTGACCATTTCAATGGCTGTTATGCCGAGGGACCAAATGTCAACCTCAGGTCCATACTCTATCTGTTTTACTAATTCTGGAGCCATCCAGCGACGAGTTCCAACCAATGATGTTCGCTTATTTTGTTCTGGGGAGAGCTGAGCACTTATTCCAAAATCAGCTATGTGATGGAAAGAAACAAACATAAAGTTACCATTTGAGAGAAAAAAGAAAAGATAAATAATTGTGAGTCAGCCTTACAAAACTAGCTTAACTCTAATTTAGGTTTCTTCTCCTCTTACTGCAAATTTTGACTGTAAAATAGAAATATGTAATCATCCAAATGCACAAATAAAACTTGCCAGCACACAAAAAGTTGATAGAAATCCCCTTAAAAAATGTCAAATCCAACTAAATATACAATTTGTTTTATAATTACCAAATACCTAAATCCAACACTTAAAAATACAGTCTGAAAGTGAAATTATTTCAATTTTTGCAATCGATTTGCCACAGATTTCCTTTTCTTTATTCATATGTATCACATAGTTATAAACGTTTAGGTATCAAAACTGAAAATAATTTATGATAATTTCTTGCAAAAATGTGGGCTAGTAGTTCATTTGACATAGATTGTACTGTTGCTAGTAAGTACACAAAATCTTCCTTTTATGTCAAGTTACAATCCTATTGATTAACAGCACAATAAGTAGCTGTGTTACACAGTTGGATTTATTTCATTATATGTTTTAAGTTTACAGAAAAAAATCGAATTAAGATTTAAAAGTATTCAGTGCTTTTTACAGTTAGAAAAAGTCTACTTTTAGTTGGGAATTATTTCTTAGTAATATTTTTCAAATTTGATATTGAAATAAAAACGAAAAAAATAAAGAACCAGAGTGTAAAATCAAACTATGAAATATAACAACAACTATTTAAAATAATAAAATGAAAACATGGATATATTCTCTTAGAAATCATTCAGAAGATGTATCAAGTTATAAAATGTACATATTTTGTACTGAACGTGAGAACTGGAAACATTTGTACTTACCGGTATGTAATTTATGTTGATTAATAAGTTACTTTTTATATAACCAAACAACCCACTGATATCACGTGTTGTTTCAACATCTTCATAATATATATACATTGTCAAGTAATCTATGTTAACATGAAACTGTTACAAACAAGCTAAAATACTTAAAAATGCTTGTTTTCACTAAGCCACTATATGTTTAAACACTTACCTAGTTTTATGGTCCAGTCCTTTCCAAGTAAAATATTGTCACCTTTAATATCTCTGTGGACTATGTTGTTATCATGGAGATATTGTACTGCCTGGAGTATCTAAATGAAATATGAATTAATTTTAAAATTAAATGTTTTAAGAGAGAAGTGTAATTTTAATTCAGTGTGCTTATTGTATTCAATATTTTATATATGTATGTATATATTGTGATAGTTGGAGACAACAACACAAAAATATCAAAGTTTCTGCACATTAATAACTACCAGAAGTACTTTCATCATGTTATTAGGTTAATATATTAGTTGTTTTAACATCTGTTGCCAACAGGTAAAGATTCTTACTAACACTGACATCCAACATCAACCTGGCCATGAGTAAAGTGTGGGCTTTGTAGGTTGACACCCAAACATTGAGTGACTACCCCTCGTTAATTTTAAAATTAAATTATTTCTGAATCAAGGTATTTGCTGTTATGTCACCAATGTTTTTAATGAAAAATGAAGTTTTTAATATTTTCCATTTTTGTTATTTATATGTTTTATTTTATATTTACAATACAATATTATGCGATACTTATGTTGCTAAGCAACATGACAAAAGCCACTTCAGGAAAGTAAGATTACCAAAACACATTGGCTTCTCTATATATTAGATGTTTAACAAACGAATGCACCCAGCAACTGTCATGTTTTAAGGTTGATATGTTCCGTGTGACAAAGGTGGACTGGCTATTGTGCCACGGCACATGGGCTTCCTTGTATGAAATATAGATTACATATGACTCTGATTGCTGGTGGGATGGTATGAGCCCAACCTCATTATGAGATGGCATGCCCCCCCACAAGGGTCTCAGATCACCTCTGCTACATGAGTATGTGATTGTAGATATTCTGAGCCTATTTCAATATAAAACTACAACCTATATAGTTTTCTTGCTCAGCAACATGACATAAAACTCATTATTGGAAAACATCTTTACCAAAATATACTGACTATTTTATATACGTGAAGTTGTTATACAAGGTACCACTTCTTTTAATACCACAGATATAAGTTTCTTGTGATACTTAGTGCAGTTGGAATTTCCCAATAGTAAATTAATAATATTTTTTGTACACTTGTTGAAGATGTGCTCCATATAATACACTGGAGGTGAAACTTTCTGTAACTCTAGAAAGAACTACAGAGGTGTACACTAGATGGAGCTTCATAATTACTCTCTGAAATGTTATTTAAAATTTCGTCTTCTCTCGAGAAATGAAAGTTTATGGAAGTAAGAATTCAGAGTTTTGGCAAGGAACTACGATCACTGTTAAACAAACGTTAAAATAAATTACAATCATCAGATCTCTAAAACCTCTTAATAGTTACTAACAACAATCAATATAACATACTTCTTTACATACTGCTGCTGTTTCATTTTCATGAAGACGGGTTTTGCAAGAACATCAGCCATAGAGCCAATTGCTAAATATTCCATGATTATCTAAACAAATAAAGTTTAAAATTTCACTTACATTTTATTTTTAATAAAATTATACCTAACAATGAGACAAAATAATTTATTTTTACTATTTTAAGATTCTGTCAGTAATCATATGTCTAATAAAAAGGAAAAAGTTCTTCAAACAATTGTTCATGAGATATGAACTGAAGTAACATCAGTTGTTTAACATTTTTTAAGTGTGAGATTTTATTGTCTAGAAAGATTTGTGGTTCAAAAAATATATGAACTCAACTTCAAGTGTTAAGGAAGCGTGAATCAGCAAAAACACTTTTCTACAATTTTGTTGCTTCTTCAATTCTAACTTTTATTTTTCTACCTCAAAAGATGTTTTACATTTTGTGAAATGTGCTCTTTCATATATTGGTAACTAAAGCTGTAATTTGATTCCCAACATTTATAAAATATTAAATTGAACTGTATTTTGTCTAAGAAACTGAAAAGTTAATATTTATTGTATTACACCCGAAACAATGTTTACAGTTTTATATATAATGCTGCATTTGAGGGTATTGTATAAGATGTTAATAATTTAACAAATTCAACTTTTCCTGAATAAAATAATTTCAATAACCACGTGTAAAACTTTGTGTGTGAAACATACAAGAAAGATGAATAAAGCAAAGTAAAAAAGTAAAGAGTGCTGGTTAGAGATAACACTGGAAATACAAAGTCATTGTGTCAGAAGCAAATGTGGCTGCAACCTCCCACACTAAAACTATCACGTATTATTTATAACTATAATTTAAACAAAGCAGACCTATGAAAGTGATATGTAAAAATATTCTTAAACTTGTAGGGTTGCTTGAAATTGACCAGTTACTTAAATAAAAACAGTACGTTAACCTACACACTATAACAGGTAAGATTAAAAAACAAAAGAGAATTAATATGTTTGTAACACTAACAACAATTACCCAGAGTTCATCACCATCAAGAAAGCTATCCAAATAACTGACTATGTTTGGATGTTTATATTTCTTCATTATTGAAAGTTCGGTGATGATAAGGTCTTTTCTGAGTTGCTTCATTACATTAATCTTTTTAACAGCAACTTCCAACCCAGTCTCAGTTGTTACTGCAGTATAGACAGTTCCTGAACCACTAAAACAATAAAAGAAAGTACACTACATTACAAAATTTTTACTTTTTCTTGTTCCTGGGCAGAAAGTGTTATATCCCAATTGCTTATGCCTAACGTAAATGGAAAATACCTATTTTCTCTTCAAACTTTACTTTTGTGACCTGGTTAATGAAATATTCAAATTTACCCATTTTCCAGAGCATTCCATGTAGATTCAGTGCTAAGTAGCTAATAAAGAATTTTCTCGAACTTTCTAGAATGTGGTAGGTCTTCCAAGAAATTACAAAAACCTTTTGGAATTTTCTCAAACTTTTCATGGTAATATATATACAGGGGCTCACCACTAACCACTTCAGTTTAGTTCTAGCTGCCAAAGTGAACACATAGACCTATCTGATTTTATTTATGATGGCATCAACAAGCTGCAAGCACTCTCCGGACGCATTCTGCTATGTATGTAGCCAGTTTATCAAGAGTAACCAGTGTGAGAGAAGAAAAGAAGAATCCGTCAAAATCATCCAAATATTGTTTCTGGAGACAAGAGTCAGATTCGAAGTGCTGATGTTGGAGACAGTTCCACGTCTGAAACAGGTATACTCTCCAGCCATCCAAGAAAGGTGTGATTGATACCAAAGGAGATAATCCAAGTGGGTATAGAATGGTAAGAGTGTGACAGATCGCACTAAGCAAGCGAACTATATCCAAAACCCATGCTTCTGGGACCGACATCCATACTGTGGGAGGATGATGATCATACTCTCTTCACCTGAAGTTCAAAGACTGAGAGAATGTCAAACCACCCCAGACTTCAGAACAGAGCACATTTTAAGAATGTAAAATGATAT
This sequence comes from Tachypleus tridentatus, assembly GCF_004210375.1. Lineage (NCBI taxonomy): Eukaryota > Metazoa > Arthropoda > Merostomata > Xiphosura > Limulidae > Tachypleus > Tachypleus tridentatus. Next base: position 33,738,129 of record NC_134836.1, read on the forward strand.
ATCAATCTGGGAACCCAATATCCAGTCTTCATAAAATGTCTACCACAGAGAAATTAACTCTCTCTCAAGAGTGAAGCTGACCAGAACCAACCCAGGTGCAGCAACATCCTCGGAATAAGATATACACAATGAGAGCAGAAGATAAGGAACTGTAACATTCCTCAGCACCTCTACTACGACCCACGACACAAATGGAGTATATAATTGAGCGTGGAAGATCGATATCTGTAATACAAGTATGAGGACTTATGTTGGTTGGTTTTACTCTAAATCCAAACCTCAACCATTGGCAACTGACATCGAGGTCTGGGTAGGATGAGAGATCCAAATTTATGGGTTCAACTGAAATTTGACGTCTTACTTCTTTGGTTTTTGTATGCTTTAATGTAGAGGTTATCATGCCTTCTACACTAACAGAACATCACCACCCTACTCTGCAGTGAATGATATTGCTATATGGAATTTTAAGGCATTAAATCATTAAAAAGTATGCCTCTGGAATCCACCACCCTACCAGCTTAGAAATGGAAGGTAGTAAGGACTATCAATCTCTACTAGAAGAAAAGGGAGGCGCATAAAACACAGTGAGGAGACTAAAGGAATAATAATACCTGAAACAGTGCAATGGATGACCACAAAAACCCAAATTTTAAAAGCAGACCATGATGACTTACTCAATACAAGACATGGTAGGGATGGACAGCTATCCTATTGTTCTTTAGCCATGTAGGCCATGAGTGGTATGGCCTGAGACGAGCGTATTTGTAAAGAAATTCCATCGTGAGGAAAACCTTCAAGGGATCTTTCCAACAGTATGGTGGCGCAGAATGGCCAGGTGGTTGAGGCACTTGACTCGTAATCCGAGGGTCGCACGTTTGAATCCTCGTCACACCAAAATGCTCACCCTTTCAGCGGTGGGGGCGTTATAAGGTGACAGTTAATCCAACTATTCGTTGGTAAAGAGTAGCCAAGAGTTGGCGGTGGGTGTTGATGACTAGCTGCCTTCCCTCTATCTAGTCTTACACTGCTAAATTAGGAACGGCTCATGCAGATAGTCCCCGTGTAGCTCTGCGCGAAATTCAAAACAAACAAACCAATCCAGCAGTATGCACTGCATAGCCATGAAACATAAGAAGCAAGTCAATATGGCTGAACAGTGTGAATTTCAAACGTTAAAGAAACTCTCGTCTGGAATCGTCTACATGCCCGACTGAAAAACAAACTGAGATCTGGAACAAACTACGAAAGGACAACAAAAAACAAATAAGCAAGCGAACTATATCCAAAACCCTATATCAGTTGCAAAAGAAGGCAGATAGACGGTAAAATGTAGAAAGAGAAATATCACAAACAGAGTATGGTTGCAAAGGGATAGAGAGGCAGGAAGGAAAATCACAGATGGAAACCATTTGGCAATGTAACATTGAAGAGCACGCACAGGAAAAAAAGTATTTCTGATTTACACATTAGATAAGAGTAAAAAACAAAAGGAAGGTAAATCAGAGAAAAGTAGAATATACTCTCCATAGTCTTTTACGTTTTGGAAAATAAAGAGCAATTCAACTAAAGAAGAAGATATGTAGGATGACAAAGAATAAATGAAATATCATTGGCAAATAAATCAGACTACCAACGTCCAAGATTAAGAAGATAATGAAAGAAATATTAAGAAAAAAAGTTGGAACATGAAACATGTGGAAAGTTGTTTGAATGGGGCTATTGAGGCATTGGAGAACCACATTAAAATATGAGTTAAGAAAAGCCACAGAGGACGACAAATCTGAAATAAACTTATCAATATGGAGGGAGAAGTAAATACTCTATGATACTGGAAAAAAATGAAAAACGTGGGAGAAGGCCAACCGATAACAGAAACCCAAAGGCCATAGAGTATTCCAAATCAAAAATCCAAGTAATAATCTTATAAATACAATGAACAATGGTCCAATCAGCTGAAAACTCCAGGCCCAGAAACCAACGTCACAAAACATTCCATTTATGTTACTAAAATTCCATGGAGGAGGGGCAAATGTAACATTCCAGAAATAAAACTGCATATTCTAACAAGCTTAAAACATCTCACAAAGGATCAGGTAAAAACCAAGGATGAAGATGGAGGACAGAAAGAGCAAGATGAGGCACTGATGACTGAGTTGCAAAAGAAGGCAGATAGACGGAGAAAGAGGAAGCTGGATAAGTCGGGGAAATCACGGCTGAAAAGGCCAATGATGGGCAATGAAAAGAGCCTGAGATTGAGTGGTATGGATGAAAATATTATCAATGAGAAACTTGCATGTGATGAAAAATATATAGGTATTTGTTGGTTCAGTCATAACTGAAGCACTAATAGTCATGGCGAGAAGATAAGAGACTGGAGGTGAAAATAGAAGTAGTTGGTGGTTGAGGGATGTGGTAAGGACATCAATGTAAGGAGTATCTCACTGTAGTTGAAGCCACCGGAAAACGAGAGGACCAAGAGACCACTTCATTAGATAGTTTTTGTTTGGACAAGAAAGATGATCTGCGGCTAGACTGAAACACCGAGAACGTGACTCACAGTGATATGAATATCATGCGTGTTGACCAAGAAACTAAAGTCCAACAAAATAAAACATATTGAGAAAGGGTGCCACTTTGGTGATTCGGTTACGCAACCCCTGCAAAACTGATGATTGAATTATGACAAACGATGTCTGATCAGATGCAATAAATGATCCTAAATCCAAAAGCTCCAAAGTGTTGATATGATAAGACTTCTCAGCTACAAACCAACACCCGAAGCCTCCCTGTTGATCGACCATTTCCCTCTATTCATGAATGAAACAAGTAAATTCGAATGACGACGATAAACTGGAATAAACTTGCCTATGTGTGAATTTTGTCCATTTACTAAAATAGTTCGTTGTTTATCGTAGGAGGAAGAGCAATAGATGCCTGCAAAGGTTCCTGTGCAAGATTACTAATTGTGAAGAGCTCAAATATCAACTCAATCACAAGGGATTAGAGCAGTCAGGGCAGACCACAATCCCAAAAGCGATAGCACCACGTGAACTGTAATAGATGGAGGGACCAGTAAGAATGCAGTGAACTGAAACGTCCATTGAATGAAGTCAGTGAGTAGAAAATTAGGCCTTACTAAGATGGGCATTGAAAAACACCCAAATGGGTCAGATATTAGGAATGTTGAAGGAAGACGTCTCTGGTATGATTAAACAGCCCACTCGACTTATCATCTGGAGAACGTTAAGAGTATAAAAGGCAAACTCCTGTTCAGAATGAGCTATCAGTAACCAGTCATCCATATAATAATGAAAACATATCCTGAGAACAGAGGAATGTCGAGAGAATCCTAAACCTATTCAATAAAAAACACAAGTGGCCAAATCAAGGATTAGTATGCAAAGCTGATAACTCACCCCAAAGGTATGGTCACAACTGCGGAGCTATAAGGAAATATTTTTAAATGCTACTGAACGTATAACAAAATTAAACAAAAGGAATATATGTTCTTATAAAACAGAAAACTGAGTGATGAAGTGATATTATTAATGTAAAATAATACATTCTAATTAATTAGTTCTACGTTCCAAAAATGAAGTTTTTGTCTATAATATTTTAGTACTGAGTACAAATTTACCTCTAAGCCACTATACCATTCTTTTGAACACAAGACTTTCAAACTCACCCTTGGCTAATTTGTTTCATATTTGTATATTTCTCATTGGGGTCTCCCTCAGAAACAATACTTCTCAACACTGTCATGACTTCCTCGTCTGTCACTTCTTTTTCATTTTCCTTGGTTGACGTCTTATTGCTGTCTTTATTTGGCTCCTTCAAAGAAACAGCAGTTCTAAACTTCTCCATGTTTTCTTCATCTGTCAGTTTCTTGTCCTCAGGTTTGGTGGACACAGTCTGCTTAATTATGACGACATCTTTCTCATCCAGTCCAAGTGGTGAGTAGTTCTTGAGTTCTTCTTTTTCAACAGATATTACGTACTGGTAAAGACACGTAGTTATTAATTTTGCAACTCTGGCGTAATCAGAGGCGTATTTAGGTAGAGGTTAGAAGGCTCAGTCCCAAAGCCTATGATCTTAATGGGAGCCCACTGATAATTTTATTCTATGTAAAATTACGTGGGTGTGAAATCCACAGAAATTAATAGCCCCTGGGATTACACAACCTTAAATCTGCTACTGGAAATAATAATTCTAAGCCAATGATATATTTGCAGGTTAACTGTGAATCCAATGTTCTGTCACCAGTAAAGTCATCAAAGAGATGCTTTTGAATTATATAAACCCAAGACTGTGGAAAACTACAAACACCTATACTGCCATGTGTAAAACCCAGTGAAATAACCCAAAAGTAATATTTAACACTATGGTCTGAAATTTTTCATTTAAACCAACTGAAGCTTTGTGCTGTCAGTTACTGTTTGTATTACAGTAGAACACTCCTGAACAAGCTGTGAAGAGAAATGTTGAGGGTCTAACTAAAGAAAAAAATAACAAATCTGGAGGCTCCCATTAGCACTGCGGGCTTATGCTGCTAAAAATCAGGTTTCAATACCCGTGTTGGGCTGAGCACAGATAGTTTTTTGTGTACAGGGTGGCCCGTAAGTTCCTACCCATCCATATATTGTGTCTGAACAACGTTATAATACTAATGATGAGTTGAAGGCAGCTGTTACCGCGGCATTTGGAACAATAACCACTGCTATGTTGAGGAAAATGTCTCACAGAACATGGCGTCACATAATATTATGCAGCGAGCGAGAATGAGGGACAGCACACAGATACATTGGATACTTAAGATATATGGATAGGTACGGACTTACGGGCCACCCTGTAGTTTTGTACTCAAGCACAAACAAATCGATTTGGAGTAATACAGTTGTTTACTCGTAGTAATGTATTTTATACACCAATACGCACAACAGAAAGTAAATAATATAAAGTATTATAAAACAACTACTAAAATATCACAAAAAACATGCTTTTGTCAACAAAGATTAATTATTATCTCTCGACTTTTGTATAGAATGTTATTAATTACACCATTAAAGTTACCTACAAGGTTGAATATCGTATTCACACAAAGAATCAACCTCTCGTGTTTTTATTCTCGCACCTCTTGCTTTATGCCGTTGGTGCAATATAATTCATTTAATGACAATAAAAAATAAGAAAGCCTACACAAGTAATCCTGACATTTAGTTAGTGTTTAATCATCAATAAATAATACAATAGATAATCCTGTGATTTCGTACAAATTAAAGTTTTTGCTGTTGATTTGTTTAATTGCCTAAGGGATTCTCAGGAAATATAATGCATCAGATTGAGTTAAAATCTCACCTTTAATACCCGAAGTATTAGATGGCATAACCCAAGACCTACGAATGCAATAAACACCGCAAAGTAGATTATAAGGTTCCTTAGGTTGTGTAAATATGAACCTTCCACTGAGCAACCTTGGTTACATCTCCTAAAATCAGGATAACTGATAATAGAAAGTAAATTTAGAATGTTAAGTAGTCCTACTGTAATTTATGTAACATTAGTCTTATATACATATCGATAATATAGATACATATCTTTGCAAAATCCGTACGACCAACTACAATTACATTTCTGTAAATATACGGTAACTGTAAAAATTAACACAAAAGACTTGCTTCCTTAATTATTCATTCCACAACATGTTTAAAGATACAGCTAATTAATGACGCATTCAGTCCAATAAAAAGACAATATCATCTTTGTTTGAGACCGATATGTTTCGCAAATTCTGTTAACACGAAATAATCAAGTTAATTTTTTACTGATAAAACTATAAAAACTGGTCTTATCGAATCTCATGACTTACCCGTAACCAGGATATTTGGTGTTCATGATTGAGATCAGAAAGCTTTTCAATTTCCACCCATGGTTATTTTTTTCATGGGTTATTTTCTGTATGTATGTTAAAAACAGAACTTGGAAGACAAGTGAAGCAATAATTAGTGATGTAATGACGAACAGTGAAAATCTCAGTAGCTTGATGGCTTTCGACAAATTTGATCTTATTTGTCTTAAATACATCGCAGTTAACATTATTGACATACCACATACGAAAAGTAAGTATACTTTTTCGAGTGGTAGCAATTTTTCCACCCACGGAGAGTAAATCAAAATTATACGACTAATATAAATATCATAAGCAAGCATATCCATTTTCTCAGAACGTTTTTTGAATCAATTTGACCGTTTTTTGCAGTTCGAACTGATGTCTTAGCAACAGACGAGTCAATTGTTGTTATGAGGGGTGGTCATTGCTGCAGTTTTCTATTTTAATGGCAAGAACAATAATATGTACTACTATACCAAACTTATTTAGTTGAAGACAGCAAAGGTTTTAAAAGTTGAAGAAAAAAAACTCGTGTAAAAATATTCATTAAATAAATGTTCTAAAGAAAATAGTGACTAACATCTAATTTCGTATGAGCTTTTTCTGGAGGGTTTTATTTAATATTTTCAACAAAATATAATTTCAAATTAAGGAAGCATCGACAGTAATGTGTTTTACATACATGTAAAAATAATTCTAGTACGGTAATTTGGGAGGGATATTTGGTAGTTAGGTGCTGTATTATAAACGTAGGAAAAGCTTTATTACTCCATGATTATTGGTAGTTCTTAGAAACTGTCCTATACTTTTATAATTTTTTGTTAATACAACATTATCAGATTTAATCAGAGTATGATTAAAACTAACAAAGCTTTAGAACATTATAATTTATACACTGCTATTTCAATTTCTAGTACATAACCCTTCAGTATGTCAATGGACTCATACCGCTAAACACCGGCTTTCAATCCTTGTGGTCGTCAGAACACATATAGCTAGCTCACTGTGTGCTTTTATGCCTAATTCCAAATAAAGAGTTATAGTATTATTTTAATTGTTATGCTAAGTCATAGCGATTTTGACTAGCAGGCGTTAGTATCGCACTACATATTTGGATGGAATATTTACGTTAAAAAAGTATGTTGTTATTGATTTGTTTAATGTTGCGTTAAAGTCGTTCACAATGTTTAAAGTGATTTAACGCATCTTGCCGAGAGGCTTAAAGGGAAAAATACGATATGAAGAGAGCGTTAATTTGCTGTCAGTGGCTTTGCAATTTGTGTTTGATATATGTACTTTTATATTTTTATACTAATTCTTATGTGAGTATAAATGTAATAACTAACATTTATTCATTTATTCTGAAGTGTACAAATGTAATACATTTGCAATTTATTCTTCATTTCTTTACATTCACACAGTGCTGGCTAACTGGCAATAATGTGCAGATAGCCCCCTCTCTCTCTCTCTTGCTTTTGTAATTAATGTATTCTGTAATGTTTGTAGTTTGGTTTGCAGTTGTTTTATACTTACGTTAATCCATGCAGGAGCTGCAAAATCTATTACTGGTCTTATATGTGTTTTGTATATTTTAATGATGTTTTCAGGTGTTGTTCCATAATTTTTACCAGTTAGACTCGTAGCATAATCTATTCTTCGCCAAATTTGAGTTTTTATGTTATTTACACGTTTTATCCAGGTAAGTTTAGAATCATGTGTTAGTCCTAAAATTTTGCAGATGTAGCAGTCTGGAGAAGCTCTCCGTTCATGTAAATCTGGGTATGTACTTTCTGATGTTTCGTTGATTTTGAAAATATCATTAATTGTGTCTTTGCTGTGTTTGTTTTAATTCCATATTTTTGGCAGTATTCACTAAATTTGTTTAATTAAGGTTGAATGTTAGTGGCTGCAATGTCTGGTGTAGGCAGATAGCCCTCGAGTAGCTTTGCGCGAAATTCAAAACAAACAAACTGGCAATAACTTTCATAAGTTAACTCTCGAATTTTATCTCATATTTAAAAACCTGTAGTGAATCTGTTATTATTTCATAGCGTCAGAATTTATAAATGCTAGGTTACTGAGTTTCTAAAGTGTTTTAGAATGAGTAAATTATTGTACAACCGAAGTCAGTATGTTTGAAAATAATGATCTCAGTGGTACAGGGTATGTTAATGTGGGGGATAGTTATTATTTTGAGATTGTTTCGATATAATAGGGCTATTCCACGAGTATTAGGTTCTTTGCTTTATGTATTATTTATAAGTAGGAAGTTTAAATCGGCTGATTTTCTTAAAAAATGTTTGACTTATGCTTATGATATTCTTCTTGTATAAAATTACAAATAATAAATAAAAACAAACATAATATTTTCTTATTTTTTTTGAAGTTCTCGAAAGTGACTAAGATTATCATGTGGTATAGTAGCTAAAATACTCGGTTCTTTACCTTCCAGACCCTGTTTCCATTCGGTGTAGGAATATTTTTTATTACTTTTCTAGTTTCTGTGGGTCGTTTATATAGAGTGAAATAATTTTTAACTGTTTATACAATTGTTAAATAGTTAATTATTATTATTCCCGGGCTAACAATCCAAGTTTGTACTTTTGTACTTGAAGAAGAAATGTCCTCATATTGAAAACGCTCATGTTGTAGGGTATCGTATTTGTGTGCTAAACCGGTTTCTTGAACCTGTTTCCCTGAGATTATTATTGTCAACATTATTAAGACATTTATTGTCCCGTATTAAAATATTTTTTGTTATTTTCTTCCCAGATAGAGCAGTCAGTATTTGAAGCTATATTTATTTCTGTGTAATATAACCAACACTGACATCTAAAGAAATGATTTTCAGTTTATTCGAATTAACTACCCTGAAAAGTGCACTGTTGTATAATTATATAAACAATAGAACTCCAGAGAGATAATTTAATTACCATTTCAAATAAAATAATTTCTTCTACAGCTCTTTGAGCTAATAATAAACATTTAAATATATAGTGTGGTTGAAATTGTTTTTTTTTTAAATTTAGAATCTAAATTTTATGTTCGATTATCTCGTGAATTATGCCTTCTCTTCAACTTACTGGCAAGCGTAAATACAAATAAAAATAAAATATTTCTGAAATTATAATGGGTTTCCTTAACATTTCTCTTGCTCCTTCAAGCATTTTATCCAAATTCGCTCTCAGATGCTTCCTTGTGGCACAGCGGTATGTCTGACTGAAACCGTTAAAACAGTTTAGATATTCGTGATGGGCAAAGCACAGACAGCGCATTGTATATATTTGGGCTCAATTCCAAGCAAATAAAAAATGCTGTCAAGTTTTATGTGGACTCACTGTCTCAGCAAAAAAACTCACAATCTATGTGTTATAGGATCGAAGCACATCGTCGAACATCTGTGACGAAAAATATTGTGATAGTAAAACTCACTATTCCTTGGTAAAAGTTACTGGTGGATGCTTTAGACTACTTATCTTCCCTCTCTTTCTATCTGCAGATGAAATATGGACGGCTAGCGCAGCTAACCCTAGCATGTTTGGTATAATGGGGATTCGAACCCGTGGATTACGAGTCGAATGCCTTAACTACCTGGCCACGCTCTGCCCCCAGAATTGTTTTGCGAGAATTTAAACAAGCAATCAGAGGAGCCAAATTTACTAGAATACCTATCGTGTCGCCACCATTTCTTATAATAGTGTGTAACACTTTCCACGACTTAAATCTTTCAATAATGAAATAAACATGAACTTTAAATCTTCTTTAAAATATAAAAAGTCAAACAACAAGTTGTAATTTGATATTTTATCAACATAAAAATAAAGTTAGGTGTTTATATCTTCTGTGCCTTTAAACATCAATTTAGTTGAGACAGCCTTCAAAAATAACGCAGTTAGTTCCATTGTAGTCTGTCTATATATTTAGAGATAAAATCCAGGGTTCGATTATCTGGGATGAGCAGTGTGCGGATACATTGTATAGTTTTGAAAACAAGTAAAAAACTAATTTTTACAGTTGCTCTTTTTAAAGCACGAAATTTATATGAATTATTTTTTCCTGAGATCAGTGTAAAATTTCCCCGTCGATTAGAAATATTATGACATTACGTTTCCATAAGAAAATGATTTTAAGGTTGAGGGTTTAGGTTTTTGCATATATATAATAGTATTTTCTGCCCACGAAACAACTTCGCAAGGTGTGGATGGATCTTTAACACAATTCATATGATGGTTCATTAGCTCCATGCAGAAGTAGATACAATTTTTAGATTTGAATTTTGCGTTTTGCGGTTTTTATGGCCGTTTTTGTGTTTTCTTCTGCTACCTTACCTTCTGTGGATGGATCGTTCATGGGGTTTACGTGAAAAAAAAATAAACTTTCAATTTTGCGGTTTCTATGGGTATTTTTTTTACAATTTTTGCGTATCAGAGAAACAAATTTTATGTCATACGATAACATTTCTGTAATCACAAATTTACATAACTTCCAGGAGATGGATACTTCTGGTGGTAAAGTAAGAATTTCAGAAAAAAAAAATTTCTAAATTACCAGAACCGAAAACTTCATGCAGTCTTTGCACATTGCCCTACAGATGGTAAAACGAACATTTGAAGGACGAAATAGCACAAGATGGATATTGTTTTTAAAGCACAAAACGATTTATTGCTGCTATTTGCGTTTTCTTCATCGCAGAAAGTAAAACCCTAGGTTTAAGCCTTTTCAATCTGTAAACTTATCGATGACCAACCAAAAGGCGTATAAGATGGATACCGTGAGTACACGAACATTGCAACAGTGAATTTATTTGTGCCTTTATTTTACAGCTAGCTCTATTAGTACTGTGCAATGTTGTTTGGATATTTTGAATAGTTGCATTTTAATGTGGTATTTGCAGCCTTAAGGTACAAGTATTGTTCACGTTTGTTAACATATAGGATAGTTGTTCACATTTTAAAACATTGTTCAAAACCAGCCCAGTCTTTAAGCACCAATTCCATTAGGTATACTGTTCACAGTAATAGGTTAATTGTATATTGAAATCAATCATTTTGTTTATCAAGTCTTCTTAAAGATTCTGAGACAAACTATTACTTTATTAAAATTTATAACACGTAGAAATAGTTTTCAGTACAGTGACGTTTATAAAACATTTGATATTTGTGGCTAATACGCCAGTTAACATAACCTTCAAATATGGTGCAATATATACTCAATAAAAGCAAGAAATCATGTACCACACAAATATACTAGTTAGTCCCCTGTGTTCCCTGGTGGAACAGCGGAAAGTTACGAATATCTGGTGTTCAATTCCCAACAGTGGACACTACAGAGAGCTCAGTATGTCTTTGATCTAAAAGAAAGAGAACAAAAATAGCCAATCCTCTATTAATGTCTACAAGTTAAGTTTACTTATTTTTTTAGAAAATAAAAGCAAACATTTACCTCCAACGATAACTTATGAATGATGAAATAACAATATAAATTAATTCATTTTATAAAATACTTAATAATCCTATATATCTTTCCTTTTGTCTCTTCACAACAGTATCATAATATCATTATTCAGGGTTGTAAGGTATTCACTGAGGTGGTTGAAAACTAAATTTTAAACTGTTGGAAGGATAATAACAAAATAATTTGAATATTTTAGTCTACTTTTAAAGTAACATTATTAATTGTTTTCATGATAGTTGCTACTATTGTATTTACGTTGTCTTCTGTTCCTTGGCCGCCATGTAGTACAATGGGATATCTGCAATTTTACAACACTAGAACCTGGGTTTCAATACCCATGGAGGGCAAATTGCAGGCTCTTTGAAATTTTATACCAAATTCCAATCAAACATGTCCAAATGATTAGGGAGCTTGACTCTACATCTGAGAGTTCCGAATTTGAATCACCATTACACCACATGTACTCAGCCATAGGGACGTTATAAGTCACGGTACATCCCACTATTCCTTGATAAAATATTAGCTCAAGACCTGTTGGTGGATGGTGATAACTAGCTGCTTTCCTTCTACTTTTTCACTGCTAAATTAGCGACTGCTACCACAGCTATCTCATATACAGTTTGTGTGAAATTCAATCCAAACAAACAAACTGCTCCCTCTCTGTGGCAGGTTAAAATTTCTGTGGTCCCAGGGGCTAATAATTTTTGTGGTCCCTACATCCTATTTAGTTTTACATAGAATAAAATCATCAATGGGTTCCCATTAAGACCATAGGGAGTGGTGCTGGGTCCCATCTGCCCCTTACCAAAATTTGCCAATGCTCCTTCTACCAGTTAAGAGCTTATAATGTAACTTTGTATTCAACAACAAACAAAATATTTTTGGGATATAAATGCCTATTACACCTATTGTCTTTCAAGTAACGTTTATATAAAGAAATGAAAAGTATATTCTTCTACATTCAATTTTTTGTTTTTTAATATCCAGAAATTTTCTGATATAAATTTTACTGGGGTCATGTTTAAAACACTAAGAACACAAAACAGGAAAAATAAAGAAGATAAAACACAACCACATAAGTATAAAGTACACAAGTAACTGTACGTTTAAAATCGTATCATCAAGAACCAATCAATGGAGAAAACATTTCCTTTTATGGAGATTAATCACAGACTATAAAACTGTAATTAATTCCTATGATAGAGAATAAACGTTTATTATTGCACCCAGGACATAACATACAGAGCGAAAACAGATAATCATTGATTACTGTACCCAGGATATAATAAACAGTTAGAAACACATGAACATTGATTATTGTACCCATGATATAACATAAAGAGGTAGTACAGATAAACATTGATTATTGTATCCAGGATATAATGTACAGAGGTAAAACAGATGAACATTGATAACTGTACCAAAGATATAAGAAACTCGAGGGAATACAGATGAACATCGATAATTGTACCCAGGATATAACATACACAGGTAGAGCAGTTGAACATTGATTTCTATACCCAGGATATATCATACGGAGGTGAAATTGATTATCATTGATTTCTATACCCATTATATAACATACAGAGGTAAAACATATGAACATTAATAACCGTACCTAGGATATAAGATACAGAGGGTGTACAGATGAAAATTGATTATTTTACCCAGTATATACCACAGTAAGGTAGTACAGATGAACATTGATGACTGCACCCATTATAAACCTACAGAGTTAAAAGAGATATACATTGATTCCTCTACCCAGGATATAACATGCACAGATTGAAGTGATGAAAATTGATTATATTACTCAAGATAGAACACAGAGAGGCAAAACAGATAAACATTGATAATTGCATTGAGGATATAAATGGCAGAGGTAGTGCACATGAACATTGATTATTGTACTCAGGATATAAAAAATAAAGGTAGGACAGATGGACTTTGATTACTGTACCCAGGATATGATATACAGACGTGAAAGAGATGAAAAATGATTGCTGTCATTGGATATAATATACTAGGGTAATGCAGATAAACATTGATTATTGCACACAGGATACAAAATACAGAGATAAAACAGATAATCATTGAATACTGTTCCAAGAATATAACATCCAGAGGTAAAACAGATAAATATTGATTCCTCAACTTAGGATATAATATACAGAGGTAGATGAGATGAACAATGATAACTATACCTAGAATATAATATATAGAGGAAGTACAGATCTTTTATTACTGTTCCCAGGATATACTAAGAAAAGTAGAACAGATGAACAATGGTTATTGTACCCAGAATGTATCATACAGAGGTGGTACTGATGAATTTTGATCACTCTACCCAGATAAACATTGAATATCGTGCCAGGGATATAATATCAAGAGGTAAAATAGATGAACATTGTTTATTGTACCCAAGATATAACATACAGAGATAAAACAGATAAACATTGATTCCTCTACCTAGGATACAACATACAGAAGTAGAACAGATGAATATTGATTATTGTACCAATGATATAACATAGAGAGGTAGTACAGATGAACATTGATTACTGTGCCCAGGATATAAAAGACAGAGTTGAAACAGATAAACTATGATTATTGTACCCATGATATAAAATACAGAGCTAAAATAATTGAACATTGATTATTGTAGGATATAACATTCAGAGATAGTAAAGATAGGCATTGCTTGTTGCACTCAGGATATAACATCCAGAGGTAAAACATATAAGAACTGGATTACAGTATGAGGATAAAACATTCAGTGGTGAAACAGATGAGCACTGATAACTGTAGCAGTAAGGATATAAAATACAGATGAACATTGATCACTGTACTCATGATATAACATACAGAGTTAAAATAGATAAACATTTATTCCTCTACACACGATATAAAAAGGAGAGGTAGAACATTTGAAAATTGATTGCTGTACCCAGGATATAAAATGCTGGGGTAAAAGAGATAAACAATGATCATTGTAGCGGGGATATAAAATACAGATCTAAAACAGATAAACATTCATTATTGTACCCAGAGGTAAAATGGATGAATATTGATTACTATACCCAGATATAAAATGCACAGGTAAAACAGATGAACATTTATAACTGTACCAAGGACATAACATACAGAGGTAAAACAGATGAGCATTGATAACTCTACTGAGGATATAATATATACAGTGAGTACAGATGAAAATGGATAATTATACCCAGGATATAAGATACAGAGGATGAACAGATGAACACTGATTACAGCACCCACTATAAAAATACATAGTTAAAACTGATATATATTAATTTCTCTACCCAGGATATAATATACAGAGGAAGAACAGATGAACGTTGATTATGGTACCCTGGATATAACATACAGGGTAAAGCAGATAAATACTGAATATTTTACCCAGGATAAAACATACAGAGGTCAAACAAATAAACATTCGCTATTGTAAACAGGTTATAACATAGAGAAGTAATTCAGATGATCATTGATTACTGTACCCTGGACATAACATAGAGATAGAAGAGATGAACATTAATTGCTGTATCCAGGATATAATGCAGGGGTAAAACAAATGAGCATTTGTAACTTTATAAGGATTTAACATACATAGCATAAACAGACAAACTTTGATAACTGTACCCAGGATATAACATACAAGAGTAAGGCAGATAAACATTGATCATTTACCCAGAACATAAATTACAGAGCTCAAATAGATAATCATTGGTTATTGTTCCCAGGGTAAAATATATATATAAAAAAAACAAATTAATACTGATTTCTGTTCATGAGATATAACTTACAGAGGTGACCCAAATAAACATTGATTACTGTACCCAGGATATAATATAATAGGGTAATGCAGATAAACATTGATTACTGTACAAAGGATACAAAATACAAAGATAAATCAGTTAATCATTGATTACTGCACCAATGATATAATATACAAAAGAAGATGAGATGAAAATGGTTAATGTACCCATGATATGACATACAGAGGTAGAGGAGATGAACAATAATAAATGTACCTAGAATATAACATACACATGCAGTGCAGATGAACATTGATTACTCTACCCACATTATAACATATAGGTTAAAGCAGATGAACATTGATAACTGTAACCAGGATGTAACACACAGAAGGAGTACAGATAAAGATTGATTATTGTATCCAAGATATAACATACAGAGGTAGAACCGATTAACATTGATTACTGATTTAACATACATATGTAAAACATGAACAGTGGTTACTTTACTGAGGATATAACATACAGAGGTGAAACAGATGAGCTCTGATTGCACAACACAACAATTTTTTTGAAAAGTTTTGCTTCCTGAAAAGTTTTGCTGATTGTGACAGGTACCTGGTGGGTATGCACAAATATAGTTTTGGTTTTGCTTCATCACGTAGGAACTCTGAGAAGTAGACGGTTAACTGTTTACCGGCAATAACGTATTTAATTGCGTTTGTGTTTCTAATATGCCATTAAGTTCAATATAATTGAAAGTGTTTTGCTCCTGATTTTCGTTTGTATTCAATGTCCAGTGCATCATGTTGCAGTGTCCAATAGTAGTCAGCAAGCATTGATGGATTCCAGTTGCCCTGATATCGTTTTTCCATTGTAGCAGTATCCTGATAAAACTGAAGATTTTGATGAAACGGCATGTGATGCGCAAATTTGGATGTGATTTTCGTGATCAGCCACCAAACATCTATAAGGAACACCCAACAGTGCTCAAGAAGCAAAAACTTTGTTGTGCAGTGTTATTTTACCCACTATATAACATACAGAGGTTGTACAGATGAACATTGATTACTATACCGAGGATATAAAATACAGAGTTAAAACAGATAAACTTTGATTATTCAACCCAGGATATAAAATACACAAGTAAAAATGATGAGCATTGATTATTGTACCCAGGATATTACATGGAGAAGTAGTAGAGATAAGCATGGATTACTGTACCCAGGATATAACTTAGAGAGGTAGTAAATATCAACATTGATCATTTTACTCAGGATATAACAAACAGAGGTAGAACATATGAACACACAGAATATAACATACCGAGGGTATAACATACAGAGGTAAAATAGAAAAACATTGATAACTGTAACAAGGATATAACATACAGAAGGATTACAGATGATCATTGATTACTCTACCCAAAATATAACATAGAGGTAGTACAAAGAACACTAATTATTGTATCCAGGATATAACATAGAAAGGTAACATTGATGAACACTGATAACTGTACCCAGGATATAACATACTGAAGGAGTACAGATGATCATTGATTATTTTACCCAGGAAATAACATAGTAAGGTAGAACAGGTGAACAGTGAGTATTGTAACCAAAATATAACAACACATAGGTAGTACAGATGAACATTGATTACTGTAATCAGGATATAACATAGAGAGGTAGAAAAGATGAGCATTGATTACTCTACCCAGAATATAACACAAAGAGGTTTAAAACAGATAAACATTTATTTCCATACCCGAGATATGGCATACATTGGTGAAACAGATGAACAATGATTACTGAATCAAGGATAAAACATAGAGAAGTAAAACAGATGAACATTAATTTCTCTACCCAGGATATAGCATACAGAGGTAGAACAAATGCAAATTGAATTCTGTATCCTGGATATAACATACACTGGTAAAACATGAATGTTGATAGCTGTAGCCAGGATATAAGATACAGAAGTAGTGCAGATGAACATTGATTACTATTCTCACAATATAACATACAGAGTTAAAACAGAAAAACATTTATTCCTTTACCCACAATGTAACAAACAGAGTTAGAACATTTTAACATTGATTGGTGTTCCCTGGATATAACATACAGGAGTAAAGCAGATAAACATTGATAACTGTACCAAGGATATAAAATACTAATCTAAAACAGAAAACATTGATTATTGTATTCAAGATATAATTTTCAGAGGTAAAACAGATGAATATTCATTCATGCACCCAGGATATAACATAGATAGTTAGAACAGTTAAGCATTGATTCTTGTACAAATGATATAACATACAGAGGTAAAGCAGATAAACATTGATTACTGTACCCTGGATATGACATACAGGTAAAGCAGATAAACACAGAATATTGTACCCTGGATTTAAAATACAGAGTTTAAAACAGATAAATTTGATTATTGACCCATGAAATAAAACACAGGGGTAAAACAGATGATTATTGATTGTGTTACCCGAGATATAACATAAAGAGGTAGTACAGATAAACATTGATTTTTGTACCGAGGATATAATATATTGAGGGAAAACACATAAATATTAATTACTGTACCAAGGATGTGGCATACAGGTGTGTATATGAACATTGATTATATAACTCAGTATATAACATATAGATGCAGAACAAAATAACATTGATTACCATACCCAGGATATAACATACAGAGTTAGTACAGATGAACCTTTATTATTGTACCCAAGCTATATCATACAGAGGTAAAACAGATAAACATTGTTTGCTGAACCCACAATATAACATACAGTTACAGTGCAGATGAACATTGATTACTCTACCCAGGATAAGCTTAGAGAAGTAATACAGTGCAGAAATAAGCACCTGTGTGATCAACACCTGTGAGTGCATGTACCAATTTTCTCACCTACTTGAGCATGTACAAAAATGAACACCAGCCTGCATTATAATGTGTGGTCACTCTCATTATTTGTTGGTAAAAGAGTTGGCATTGAGCAGTTATAATTAGCTCCATTCTAATCATAAACTGGAAAATTTGGGTCAGCTATCACAGATTGCCTTTGAGTAGCTTTGTGCAAAATTCAAAAAACAACATATTTATTTGTCTTCCAATTTTAATTTTAAAAACTAAAAACGAATTTATTCAATTAACAGAGACTCTGGTTTAGAAATCAAGAATTTTCCATGATGATGAGAAAACCCACTTGTAGAAAAAATATACATGTAAAAATGGCTGGTATGGGTAAAGAAAGCTCTTTGTATAGGAATGAACAATGTTTCGACCTTCTTTAGTCATCATCAGGTTCACAAAGATGAAGAAGATCGAAACATTGTTCACTCCTCAACATGGAGCTTTCTCTACACATACCAGCCAGTTTTACATATCAACAAGTTATTTTTTTTTTTTGTTTATACATTTTATTTGATACTTTCAGAAACTCTTAACAACAATATTAGATTATGAAATTATTGCTAAGCAGTGTAATATAAATATTATGTTGGAATGCATTGTTATCAAAATGGATTGGTTTTTTCACATATAAGAAGTTGTCGTGTACGGAACTATTTCATTCCTTTGTGCTTCTTTGTTTTTGCTAGATTTTACTGTTCAAAAGATGGGCACATATCTATTTGTCTGTGATTTATATCTATAATTTCTAATATAAAATATCACTTCTTTTGTAAGTACATTTTCACGAGCTTTCCTCATTAGAAAGTCATGCACATGCACGTGCGAATTCTTGTTGATAAATGACAATACTCAGATGCAGACCCTCGGGGTTTACTTAGCATTAGTGCAAACTTTCAAGTTTCTAGATTCTTTTCTCTTAGAGATATGATGGTCATATTTCTTTGGTATATAGTTTTTAACACAAAAGGATATGAACACTCAAGAAGGCAAGTAATAATATACTGATGCAAACCCTTAGGGTTCACTTAATAAGGATGCAAAATTTCAAGTTCATAGATTCTTTTGTCGTGAAGCTATAACAGTAAAACATAAACAGAGGTGCATGTGCACACGAGTTTCTTTCTCTCCTTGTGATTTTTATTTGTAGTATCAGGAACCATTTCTTCTTTATGGTGGTTTTCGCTAGCTGACTTCATTTAGAAGATGCACACACATGTGGATAAGTAATACTCAGTTTACACCTTCAGTATCAGAGGAATATTCAGGTGCTTAGTTTATTTCTCTTTCAAACTATGGCAGTCACACCTTTTCAATTTGTTTTTAAGTTAGCTAGCGTCATTATAACAATATGCTTGCATGTGTATCAATAATAATACTCAGGTGCACATCTTTAAGGGCTACTTAGTATGCGTGCAAAATTTCAGGTTTCTAAGCCCTTACCTTTTGCAGATTGTGAGGTCAGATATTCTTTTCTACATGTTTTTACCCTAATTTCCCTTACAAACAGAGATGCACGTATGTGAATAAGTAATAATACTCAGGTGCATATTCTCACATCTCACTTGGTATGTTTGTGCTACCCATCCCTAATTTAGCAGTGTAAGACTAATCACCACCATCAACTCTTGGGCTACTCTTTTACGAACAACTAGTGAGATTGACCGTCATATTACAATGCCCCCACAACTAAAAGGGCAAATAAAGCCACTCCTCTTTTGCACTTTATCAACAACCTTCAAACCTGCATTTTAAAGAAATTTCTGTCATCACCACATCTATGTGCAAGTTATTCTAATTACATCAAAATTGTCCATTCCTGTTACTTTTGTCATCATTTCTATTTTTTACACTTCTAGCATTACAGTAGTAACAATTAAACCTACCCTTATAACCACTTGTATCAATTCATGCATTAACTGTAAAAATGTTATTTTAATAACCTAATTTTATTTTTATTTTCTTATCTATCTTACCTTATTGTTGTTGTTGCTTTTATTTTTTAGCATAACAAACCACAATTTATTATATTGCTTGCGATGTTTCTTCACCTTGTAACATTTCTTTTGATGTATTAGACATGTTTTGTTTTTGTTGTTGCTATGCAACTTGTGATTTGAATTGTTAACTTGTATCCTGTTGTTTATCAAATGTCTTGCACTTATAGAAAATTTAAGTGATTTACCTGAAAGCTTGTGCATTAATTTGAAAATGCTAAAAAAAGCAGAGACAGTCCAAATACATTATTTAATACAAAGAAAGCTTAATTTTGAAATAAAACAGTCCATCTAAAAGTAACAACATTAAACCTGTTAACATTAGTTCAATAACAAAATGTGATGTTATTTACTTCAAAACGTTTGTAGCATTGTCTATCAGCAAAGACAAAATTTATTTTTCTCACTGCTGGAAGTAAATAACATCACCTGTTAACATTAGTTCAATAACAAAATGTGATGTTATTTACTTCAAAAGGCATTTCATCACAAAGACAAAATTTATTTTTCTCAATTAATAACCTGGGCTCCAGAGAAATCCTTGTTACAGTTTTGTTTTTAAACTTTAGGCCTTGCAGATATTTTAATGTGATGTGGATTGCATTACACTTTTACTCATGTCATGAAATAGCACTGTTAATAAAAAAAACACAGGTTTGTGTTTTCAATTTCTGTATGTCACCCATTAAGAAAGTAGTTTCATATTGAACTTAAATTATTCTAACATATTATATTTTTATAAATTTATTGCAACTTGACAAACACATTAAAACCAATTTTACTGTTCTGTGATTCAAAATTTTGATAATTAGTTCTTTTAAGAACTATTTGTTGTGATAATTATTAACCATCAAAATTTGTAAAAACACACTACACGTACCTTCCAAATCCTCATGTTTGATCCTTATTCGGGTACTGTTCATTTTTGGTGTTTTAACTGAATGAGTTCAATAAACAGAAGTTGAAATGCAAAATATAATATATTAAAGACAAGAAAAATATCATAATTAAAAAGACAGTAAAAAGTTTTGTCTTGCAGTGTGGTTTTATTGGAATAAGAATATTGAAATAAAGTCATCCGATTTAAAACATTTGATACAATTAGGGTTCGGAAATTTATCATAAGAATAAATATAAATTATATTAGTAATTTCCTTGATGTATTATTAAATATTTAATTTCCTTTTATATTATTTAGTGTGTATGATTTTAAAAATCATTTATTCTATATGATGTTACAAAAAAGAATAACTCAAGAGTTGGTGGGAGTGGGGGTGATGACTAGTTCCCTTCTCTCTTGTCTTTTAGCACTGAACTGGGAAGAGCTCGTGCTGATAGCCCTCATGTTTTTTTTAATAAAAATCATGTCTATTTGAAATAAAAAGAAATAGCTTCTATTTTACATTAAGCAAGAAGCTACACTATAGCTGCAGCCACCACAAGTACTAAGGCTTGGTTTTTATCCTTCAAGACATATTGCTATGCCACTAGATCTGAAAACATTACCAAATATTCTTTTATACGCAACATGGAAAATGTTTGAGCTTTGAAACTTTTATTGCTTTTGTACACGACAGTGTGATCATAGTGATTTCTGAGCAGTGGTAATATATAAATTCCACTGCTGTTTTATTTCAAAAAAAACACAATTCATCTACGATTTTAATGTTCTGATTACAGCTGCAGGACATGCAACCTTAATTTTGATAAATGTTGACTTGTGGTGCATTACACAACAACAGTGGATTCAAAATAACAAAATCCTTCTCTCATGTTCTGCTGATATTATTTTCTAAACTTATACTTACCAACAATATGCAAGTGGTTTTCATCATTTGTTTGTAGGTTCCACAAAGCAAGTTACAGCATCAGTTCTGCATGTTGAAGTTCTTTTAGCTTGTAAAAGATGTCTTTGCCTTATTTCCTGTGTTGAAAACAAATATTACTGCTGGAAATATACAAATGAAGAAATACAAATACTTGACTTCTGATTTAGCAGTTATGATAAACTTAGCTGTCACTAAATCTGTGACAAATTGGTTCTTCTTCTCCAGTTATTGTATGGGTATCTCAGAAATTGTTTCCAGAACAAATTGTTCTGTGATCCTCTGGATGGCACTATTGCAGTATCTGTCATACACAGACCAATCATTTATTTAATATACTTTTCATGAACATGGAACTCAACAAGTCTTATTCAAGGTAACAGAAGTTTCTTTCTAAACAAATATATCCTGAAATATCTTTGTGTACAGAAGTAATGACAGAATATTTTTTAGGCCTTGTTCAACTTAATTTCAAATGTGCTATAGGAAGTTAACAGGAAGAATAACAACAAAAATAGATATTTTCCCATATTTATACAAAAGAAATATTAATTACAAATATAATTTCATTTTAAGTTTAAGCTTTGTGCTTTTATCTTTGATATAACACTTTTGTGATAAGGAAGGAATAATATTTACCTTAAGTTGTATACTATTGTTATGGTTCTGTGTTTTGTTTTCTTATCCATTACATTAAACAGGTAAGCTTGTGTTTTACTTTAACAGTTTAAAATATTACTGAAAAGTAAACTGATATGTATTTTCAGTCTTGACAGTTACCCTATTCCAACTTTTAGAAGGGCTGACACAAAGTTTCTAGGGGAATATTGGCCACCATGTTATTTAAGGTTTATAATCTCATTGGAAAAACTGCATAATGTCTCCTGATTTTAGTAGGAGCATCTTTAGAACAAGGTCAGCCAGTTTACAAAAAGTTATTCACTAAAGTCATTATTTAACACAAGACAGGGATATGTACTGTGTCTTTCTAGCCACGTTTACCAGGCATTTCATTCCTTTGATTTTTGTCTCCTGTAAAATTAATATAAAATGTATTCACTGATTTTACTGCATCCACTGTGAAGAATTGAATCCCAAACTTTGATGCCATATGTTTGTAAGCTTTCAGCTGACCAACTGACTAATAGAGATTGTAGTATTAATTTAAAGCAACAAAGTAATCAGGTTTAGTTTACTGCCTTGATGTGCAATACAATTTCATCCTTAGTGTGATTTTGTGTTATTTCACTTGTGTCTATAAACCTTTCTTATACAAGTTATAAATAAACTTTGGTTTTGCAATTGATTTCAAGAACCACTGCTGCAAGTAAAATGCAAGGCCTAAAGCAACAGGCTAGTCAAATAGGCCTATACAGTGTAGCCAGAAAGATTGCAATCCACTAATATATTATTTTTCTAAATTAAGTCCTAGTTTATGTGATTTATCAATGTTTCAAATTATTAATTATGATACCTTTGTTTAGCTTATGCCATAATTTATTAGATTAAGTAATATTCAAGTTTACTGAATGAAAAAAATGTTACTTTAATTTAAATATTACCCCCAAATTTAAATGTCCCCCACCTTTAAATTAAAAACCATTCTCTTCATAAGTTAACAGCAGTGATGTAATAGTGTGGGAACAGCTTTCTACTACATTTCTGTTTAAGCAGAATGCCATTCCCTTGCAACCCTCACAATTTCGAACAACTGAGACCTTAGAAATTTCTAACTTAATGAAATTTTGTCCACCTTTAGAAGAATGATTCATTAACCCTTTCATTCAAGTTGTATTTATTAAAATATAGTAAAAAATGACTGGAAAATAAAATTGTGTAGTTCTGTTAGTTATAATTCCAAATAACTTATGGACAGAGTTTATACTTTTCATACATATTTGCTGTAGTTATCATGTTATAAGCAACTGACTTGGAAACTTAAGAGAACACTCAGGACTTTTTTCATCATGGATCATGAAACTCCACAGTAAATCTCCCAAGATATTCCACTTCTAATCTTTTGACACATATTTCCTATGTTTATTTTACTCTCAGCAGCTCAAGTAGAAACCTTGTAAAAATCAAACAATGAATTTCCACTGATCACATTACTGTTAAGTAACACTCTACTTTGATGTTACTGATAGTTATTTTCCCAGCTTTGAAGACAATAGTATATTATATGTAATATAGTGATTCTATAAAGTATTGTATAGAAATGGGAGAAAATAGTTTCAACATTTCTCTATAGAAAGTGTGATCTGATTCAATAAACTTGTTAGTTATCCTCCCTGATTGATTGTGGTTTAGCATTATAGATGTCAAAGTGTGCAAGAGCATTTGAACATTGTCTTCTCTATTTTACCATACTTACAACAGTAGCAAATTTAGTTTCCAGTAGTATAAAAACGGAATGAAGAAATGAAAAAAATGACACATGTTGAAACTAGATGAGTTGTAAGTTCATTCATAACTGTTTCAGCTGATTAGAAATGTTAAATGTCTTAGTGTTACCATTTCAAGTCAATTAGTAGTAACATTGATAAAGATCAATCAAAATTTGACCAGTGTTTATATAATGTATTAAAACTACCTCTTCTTTCCAAAACCATGCACAGAAAATATTACTACAGTTTATGCAGACAAGTTAATTTGCTGCACCATACTATTTTAACAAACAATGTAAAGTCAAAATTCTTGAAATACCATTAAGGAAATGAAGTTTATATCAATAACTGGCAGATAGCAACAAGGTTGTTTGAATCATAGTAACCTATAACTAGTATTATAAAAAATATTAGACAACAGTGTTTCACAGATTCTTTTCATGAACCAACTGGATCAAGGTCAGGCATTTCTAATTTCATTCCAAACATAATTTCTGAGCTAAGTACCTTAGAATTCAATAAGTGGTCAGGAGATAAAAACCGAGGCTTTGAAGAAAAGGAAACAGAACTCCTTGGAAAATGTTTCAGATTGTCATTTTCAAACTCAATTGCTGCATATAGAGAATTTCTGAACATTGGGCACCATATTACATTAGATCAGAACCCTTTAATTGGGTGTTCAAAAACCATCCCATTATAGCTAATATTCCTGAAATTTGTGTTTTAATATATAAGAAATGTGATAAATATAAATAATACTAACACTTTTAAAACATGTTCCCCAACTTCTTTATTTAACACTGCACCACTGCTTAGCGATATGTTTACTGACTTGCAATGCTAAAATCTGGGGTTTCATTTCTTGAGGTAGATAGTGCCTGAAACCCATTGTATATCTCTGCACGAAGACTAATTAACACTAATAAATTAAATATTGTTCACAAACTCTTCTTACGTGAAACAAGTGATTTCACTGTTATCTCATGATTATTTGCAGTCCTTTAATTAAACTTGCATCTTAAAATAGTGATATGACACCTCGCATACAACTTGTAATGTACATGAATTATAAAAACATGACTAGATACCAACCAGTTATCTTCTGTCAAGTAAACCAAAATATATTTTCCAGACTCCTCCACAAATTCCTGGGACTTCTTCATAGTTAAAGAAGGCTTAATCTTGAAAGAATGAAGTTTCATCTTCAGTTATCTTCCCTGTAATCTATGTTTTAGATAACATTTCTTAGTTTGATAGAAAAGTTTTGTGTATAATTTCAATGAATATTAGACATGATTTGTTAAGATGTCAAAACCTTGTCAATGTTAATGAACTGCAATTTGGATGAAAATCATCATAAACTGGAAAATATTGTGTCATAAACAAATGTTTTAGCTGTAATAGCACTTTAATGTGATTGATAAGAAGTGCTTAACAGAACACTATTCACTTATTAACACGATTCACTTAAGCTTGTTCTTTGAAATCACAATAAATCAGATTATGTTGCTCTGTTATATATATTTCTATAACCCAAAAAACCTATAAGAATATTGTATATTGAAACTATATTTTATTACTTTTATGGAAAGAACATCAGTTTTTAAAATATAGTAACTTATTATTTTACAAAGATTTTACCTTCCCATTTCCCAAGTACAGGATGTAACAAAATTGATTGTTGTTTTCAGACCACAAGCACATAAAATGTTAAAACAATATTAAAGTCATTCTTTGATTTGTTTATTTATTAAGACTTTTCTGCACCTTAAGACTATAATCCCAATATATCAAACTTACTTTTAAATATTAAAAAATAAAGTTGTAGCTTATGTTATTGCCTGTCACTCAATGTTAATTTTAATAAAATATATGATAGTCAAAAGATAAATGGCCATTACTCTAGTAAATATCATTAAATCACTGTCTTGATGCCCACAGTTGTCAGAGCACAATTAGTCCATTCTGTAGACTTAGGCTCAACAGCAAACAAACCATTTTGACTTAGCTATTGAAATTTGAGAAACAAAAACACATGCTAAAGTAATATTGTTTAATAATGTATGAAAAAAAATTATAAAATCTTATTTTTGTTTTTCCAAAGGTATACATCTAATAGACCCAAAGTGCAAAAGAGAACATATTATAGTTTCATAACATTAAATGACCAGAAACTTTTCATCTCCACCTTTTCACTATTGGAGATTAGAAGTGCTTTAGTTTGGATTCCCAATAAAAACACTGACCCTCAAACACATAGCAAATTAGCAATCACGTCATTTTAACACGTACATGAAAATTAAACCAAAATATATTGCCTCCATATGCATTAGAGTCAATATAACTTGAAATAACAAAATTATTTCTTTTTAGTTTACCAGCATCAGATACTTTTTTACCTAATTATTTACCCTTCATATTTATGTTAAAAAAGAACCATTCAGTGAAATAACATATTTAAATGCAATTGCTATCTTACTGCAAATCATAAACTGATCAAAGAAATGAAATTTCTATTTCAGTACACTCCATCATTATCCAGTGTATAAAGCATTTGTTTTAAATACTGTGACTTTTATGAGTTATAAATCTTTTTAAATATAAGGTCAGAGGTAGATACTATACAAATGTAAAAAAATGGTAGTTTATTTTATAAATAAAACTTATCTCTCCCTTCTTTTACAAATTTATGAAATGGTGTTTAAAAGGAATACACTCCATCATGATCTGGACCTTCACCTGATCCACTTTGTACAAAGTTACAACAGAATGAGTTCTTGTACACAAAACATAAACTACAAAAACAATTACTTTAACAAAAAAATAATAATGCAGAGAAGTCAACACACTTTTCCCATCTTATATAAAACTATTAAAAACTTCCATAATTTCAAGGAAAGCCTTAATATGCCCAAAATGTAGCAGTGAATTTTTAAAACTTTTCACATAAAGGAGGAAGGAAGCTTTATTACAAATCAATGAAAAAAAAAAAGAAAATTTTGCACTTTTTTGCAATGAACATGAAAAATACAGTTTTTGAACCATTTGTGTTAATAACTAAAAAGAAGCAACAAAGTTTACAGGTTTCATAATACAAGGTAGAGGTAGATATTATAAAAATGTAAATAGATCATAGTTTACAGGTTTGTAGCTTTGTGTTTTACTGACAAATTGTATCAGTGAATACAGAAAATATAATTAAACATTACAAATTTGATGGAGGCCAAATCAAAACTTACAATTAGTAATTTGGAATTTTATGAGTTATTTTATCAAGACAAATAAACTTAAAACCATATCATAACATTTATAATTTTATTTTGTATGCAATTTTGGATTAATTATCAGAGAAATTTTAAAAAATAAGATATTCAGGGATGGATAGGATTAATACTGAAAATTCAGGAAATATCAGTGAAAAAGGAGAGATATCTCCAGGAAAACTAACTGTAATAAAACTACTAAGTTACTTCAATATATACAATCAAAGAATAAATTCTAGAGCATATCTCAAGAGTGCTTTTCAATTAAACAACCTACCTAAAGCCAGAATACTTTGATTATCACTAGACAGAACTGTCGCATTCAGGTTTGTAATATCTCCAGCATCAGTTTCCATACATTTCTGATCTTTACTACTCAGTCTTTCCATGATAAAAATGTGGGAGAATTTTTCTCTACAATTATTAACATGTTAAAAGAGTTGGAGATGCTACAGTTTACTTTTCCAGATATTCAGTAGCTGTAAATTAAAACATATAACAATCCACAGAGATATAGAAATGAACATATTTGTTAACCAAGATTTTTCTGCTTCATCCATATAATTGTTTCAAAATGTATTCTGACAAAGCAGTCTTAACAGGTTCATAACATCCAAGCTGTAAAAGTTGAAATATTACACATACATGTACTACTTTCTTCATATTATGTGGTAAATTTAAATTTATAATTTATTATGACACTAGAGGTATGAAAATAGGTTATATAATTCTGATAAAAATAACTTCAAACATTTTAACAGAAACAATTAATTTGAAATATGCCATTCAGAACTAAAGTAATTTTGGCAGCTGTCATAAACTTTATCCTAATGGAAATCACAATAAAATCAAGATTAATATACAACTAAACTGTCAATTAGCTACTATTTCTAATAACAATCTTAAATCTCAATTTTCATGTTGTAAGAATAATGATAAAATTTGAGCAGGTATTTGTTTTTTTCTCAAAAATGTATAAAGAAATAACATTTAACAAAACAAATTACAACAGAATTTATAAAGTTAACATAGCATGAAAATAGTCTTTAAATAAACACTTCTACAAAAACATTTTAACTAGTCTCCTGATGAACTACAAAGTTACTGACCTACTTGTGTTTGTTGATTTTTTTCTCATACTCCTATACTGATTAGCAAGTGAAACTCAAAATTACTATTTCCAATTATTTCTGTTTGTTAATTATTCCAACACTCAATTAATAGAAATTTCAATCATATCAGTTATCAGGAAACTAATCAAAATTACCATTTCCAGTTATTTCACCTATTCAGATGAACCTATTCATTCATTTTGAACAACTGACAAGATCCCACAACCAAAACTTTTTTTTCTGTGCAACTACTTACTAGAACACAGACAACTGGTTTTTAATGTATTTGATAAATGTAGTTCTCGATTAATCAATAATAATATGATGGCAATCACTCAGTTCAAGTGAGAAGGCATGTATGAGAAAATTGAGTTCCAAGAAAGCAGAGTATGACAAACATTTCCTGTATAAAAGGTACAAATCTTTCACACAGGAGGAGACTGTGATAGAGATAAGAATTCATCTGAATTTCATTTTGTAATGAAAATTTTAATCATAGATATAAGAATGTCCTATGTCATAGCTTTTGAGCTAGAACTCTCATATGACCTAATATGAAAAAGGAGAAGAGAAAAATATCAAAGGATATGTGAAAGGCTATTAAAATACATCAGTGTTAAATGACCATAAAGCACAAGAAGTATGGTTGGTCTATGGATTCCTATAAACTCAATAGTTGGTCTCAAAATAATGTACTAAGTTGCATAAAACCTAAAACACTGGGGAACTTGCAAGTAATTGTTTCTTCAGAGTTGCATCTATGTTGAATACAAATACTGTCCAAAATATTATGGTGTACTCTCACGGGCACCATCTTACAAGATAAAGATTTTTAAAACATATGCAAAATTGGAGGTTCAACTGATTACAATACATCTACATGTTTCCAACAGCTCTTGAAAACACAAACTGTCTTAATATGAAGTGTTAAGTATGAATATTTTAATCATAATCTTTCACAATTTAGATTTAATTAACCCTGAAACTCAGCTAAAAGACAGACTTGAACATATTTCTAACATTTGTTCCTACACACCTGTATCTCTAGTCATGTATCAAAACTAATTTGAAACTGATCTTAAACTTGCCACACTATCCAAAAGCCTAGTTTTAAATTGTGTGGTACACATTCCAAATGTCATGTATCTAATGCCAGAGTTTGGAAAACAATTTGATTCATGAATATACTTCAAAATCTTGACACAGAGGCATTCTATGTAACTTATAACAGCCTAATTATGATAAATTTGAATTCATAACAGAACTAAATGCTGAAATAACCTATTAAAACAGGTATAATAAAATCCTTTTTTTACAATTTTAGAAGCTTTAAATCAACATACAAGTGGCTATAATTTTGAACACGTTTCTAAATTCAAAAGTACACTGTTAAGACCAGGATGGTATGATAATCGTAACTTTTTTATTTTAGAGAAACCTCTAAATATTATAAGCACTATAATTATAAATGTAAAGTTGATTCAGTTCAGTAAGAAGAAAAAAAAAGTGCAAACAAAAAACAAAATAGTAAATGAATAGTTAAGTCTGATTACATCAGTTGTGATAAAAACGGTCACATGTCAAAAGCAACATATATACTTGAATTTGTTTCAGGGTAAAAAGTATCAAGACAGCTATTAATGAGCTTCTAAGTATCTTGTATATTCTTCTTTAACAAATACATTAAAAATGGGGAAAAGATATGTAGTTCTAGCGTGTTGGAAAATATTACTTTTATGTTATTGTGATAACGTTATACACAAGTCACTACTTCATAAAGATCTCCATAAACATATACACATACATTTGAGAAACACTATTTATCTACAACTGTTAAACATATGTGAATTGCTGGTAAGTACTTGTTTCAAAAAGTCAGAATTAAGGAAAATAGACAGCAACAAGAATCCTTCTGATTTGACATTCAACACAGCATGATTCCCAGAAACCTTTTATTTCACTGGGCTTTCACAAAAACATCATCTGAGTTTGTGCAGAGTAGAAAAGATAGAGACAAAAATTTCCACCAATGGCTACAAGAAAAGACAAATGAAGAAGCAGATAAATTAAAATGGACTGTACACAACTACCAAATTCTTCAACAACAGCCAGGATTTTATTATGCCGACCATACCATGTTCATGACATTACAACAAATGTAGATAAATTATGTAAATGTTTATGTAAATTAAAAAATATAAAAAATTCATGCTTAATACACATTTCTGCACAACGAATGACTGGAAACAGATGGCATGGTCTGATGAGCAACATTTTATCTGTCTTATTTTAATGTAAGAATAAAATTATGAAAACATGAAGAAAGATATATTAGTTTGAAATGTGTTTTTCTGACAGTGCATGTACTAGAAGTGGTGTAATTGTGTGGAAATGATCTTCAACCTCCTTGTAACAATCAGAGTGTACCTGAACATGGCCACTTTGTGATGCTGAATCTTCATACTCATAAACAAATAACTCTTTGAAGACAATAATTTAACAATTCAATCCATTTTTATTGTTTTAAACTGATTTTAAAAAGACAACTAGACAAATTACCAGATCTCACAACACTGATCATCACATTTACTACCATAATCCTTTACTGACATCAATAAAGCAATATTTTATATTAAACTCCTACCCCTAATAATGTTAAATACCTTAATCAAATGTCACATCCAAAAAAAAACTGACACAGTACCCCAGCCAACATATTATCCTGACAGCTCTTCTCTGAACCTTCTCCAACAATTCAATATTTTTGTTGAGGAATGGAGCACAAGACTGTGTACAGTATTCTAAATAAGGTCTTATGAATGATTTATACAATGAAACAATTATATCTCTTGTCATATATTCAATATTTCTACAGATGCTACCCAAAATCCTACCAGCCTTACTTTTGGCAACAATACACTATTTAAATAACTTCAGTGATTTTGTGATCACAACACCAAGATCTTTTTCTTCAACCACAGTTTGTAAAGTTGAATTATGAAAATCTACATGCATCACCTTAATTTTGAATAGTTAAACATTATCTGTTATGCACTGACTCAAGTTATCTAAATCTCCTTGTAAGTCTGCAGCATCTTTGATACAGGTAGCCAACCTAAAAATATTAAAATTATCTGTAAACTTTTATTAGTCATTCCAGAGTCCATATCATTAATACCAGTCATAAACAGCAGAGGGCCCAGCACATAGCCTAGAAGCACATCACTTGTAACTATCACACAGTCAGACCTAACTCTGTTTATTACTATTCTCTGCTTTCTATACTCCTAACAGTTTATTTTCAATTTAATAACATTTCCCTCACACCCACAGGTTTTATTTTTGTAACAAATCTTTTATGAGGTAACTTATGAAATGCTTTCTAAAAATCAAGATAAACCAAATTCAAAATTCTTTCATAAACTCTTACAGTAACATCCTCTAAAAAGATCAGACGATTTTTAAACAAGATTTTCCCTTTAATTAAAATAAAGTACACAACAAAATTTCACACTTCTTAAGTGAATCCATCAACTTTATTTCTAATACTTCTAACACTGCAGTAATGACAATTATTCTTAGACGTTAAAACACTTTCATATTTTATTCTACTTCTATATGTTATCCTGAAATAATGCTTTCATAGTTTTACTGATATCATAGCCTCCATCTCTGTCTAACCATAGTTTAAATCGAAGGTTCATAACAGTTAACTGGTGGCCCATGGAAGGGCTTTAGGGGGGTTAGTAAACTGGGGGGCAAAAAATTGATTTTATTCCTCCATTATTTTGTGTGTATGTATATATGTAAATGTTTCTGGAGAAGGGATTCGCACCCTTCGAATTAATTCTCAAACTCAAATTGGTCCGTAATCCTAAAAAGGTTAAACACGGGTTTTTATTTACCACAACAGCCGAATTAATGGCACTTGCTAACATGCCTTTTTTAAGTACATAGATCCATTAATGTTGTACTTCTTCACCTATAAAACTTCATTCTAAAAAATAACTATGATAAAGTGTAAACCCCAAACTTAACTTACTTAGTCGTGCTCCAAATCATTAGTTTTCAGGCTTAATTTAGCATTGTAAAGTGATAATGCCTGCCGATTGTTTATAAAAAGAACAAAGAAAAAGCACTCGAGAACAGAATATTTTGCTTTTCTTATAAATACAATAATAATAAAATTTACAAATTTGTTTTTCATTGATAACTTATTGATTTACTTCACTTCAAATACACGGTATTAAATCTCTCTCTCGGTATTTGGGTATAATATGTTCATACCCTGGAGGGTGTGCGTGTTTTCTTATAGCAAAGCTACATCGGGCTATCTGCTGAGCCCACCGAGGGGAATCGAACCCCTGATTTCAGCGTTGTAAATCCGGAATTTTTTTTCTTCTCTTTATTCATCCCACCTCAAAGAGGGGGTATAAACAAAAATACATGAAATAAAACACTAGTTAAATAATTAGCATATGAAGAGAAAACATTGCAAGATACCACCTTGTTAAAAATTACAACAAAAGGTATAAAATGAATTAGAAAATATCAAAGAAGTAATGGTTAGCGGTAAGTATCTGAATAAAATTATACGGAAAACATTAATAAAATAAAGAAAACAATGGAACACTTGTGATAAAAAGAAAACTTGTAGAAAAGAATACATTTCATCAGGTATCTTTGTTTCCAACCAATCATTATCGTGACACAGTAAATGAAACACTAGTTAAGTAATTAGCATATGGGAAAAAAACCAAAAAAACATTGCAAGATACCTTGCTAAAAAATTACTACAGGTGTAAATGTGTAAAAAAATATAAGAGAAGTGATAATTAGCTGTAATTTTTAAATCAAAATACACCAAAAACCTTAATAGAACAATGAAAATAATGAAACTGTGATAAAAAAAAGAAAACTCAATTGTAGAAAAGAACACATTTTATCTTAACAAAGCACATAACAGGTATCCGTGTACTCCCTTTGTAACCAACCTACTGTTACAGTGATACAATGAATAAAAGACACTTAATTAGTCATGCAACACACATCTATGATAATGTACGTGTATATGTTTGCGTAAATGCACTTTATAGAACGAAATTAAATGAAGCTTGCGATTGCGTGCTAACTGAACAGACTTCGCAGATTGGATAACAAGCCGTGCAAAACTATTTAATAAGCGAAAAATAGTTAAACACCGACCAGGTAAGAGAGGATGAGATCCCACTAACTGGCGTCTCCTCCAGACCCAGTTGGAGATAGGGCATCCATAATAATATTCCAGTAAAGCATACACATAGGACCACAAAGGCTGGAAAGAAGGACACGTGAAAAACAAATGGTCAGTGGTTTCCCGCGTTAGTGCACAAAAAGTGCATAAACCCGTGGGATGTACCAACCTAACATTAGTAGTCACCGCTCGCAACCATAACAAATAATCCACGGTACAGACATCAAAACCCACAAATGATGAAAAGGTAGATTTTCGAATGAGTGTCCAATCGTCTGGAGGAACAATATTCCCCCAAAAGGATGGAGCAGAGACATGATGAGCAAGTGAACAATTCAAATAACAAAACAACTACTTCAGAGTTAATCCCCTAAAATGGACCCGTTGATTAGAAGAGTCCACAAAGTACAAGTCTATTTCATGCTGTGTCGAGGACAGCGGAGCTGGCTGAGTAGACGTGAGCGCCAGCCAATCTTCAGGCAATGCATCCGTCAAAGAAGTGAGATGTGAAACAATGGTATTGAGATTCAACGACATATCAACATCACTACACATTTCCACAACCACCTCCACAGGGAGAAATCCTGGGAGCACCTCATACAATAAGTGTCGCACAAGGGCCAATCCTGCTTTAATAAATTCAGGAAAATAAAACGTGTGTGACCGAGCATCAACAAGAACAGGATTAAGAAACAATGGTTCGTCGAAAACATGTGATGAAAGAGGAACAGGGGCAAGCCCTTTATCCCCAAGTAGTACTTTCCATGCACGAAACATTTCTTGAATAAACATTGGCAAGACCTTCACATACCTCGGCAAAATCCGGCATTGAAGAGCCCGAAATCCTAATGAGAGTTCACCATAACAAGAGAAAAACCCAGAAAGAAGTTGCCACAAAGGCGACGGACAAGAACCGTCCAAACATCTCTGCAGCAACATCAAGCGAAAAGCAAGTTTACGAACGTGTATATCTACCAAATTGATACCCCCACTAGCAAAATTCTTGGTCAAGATCCAATAAGCAACCTTGTGAATACCACCCTACCACACGATATCTGATACATTTTGACGAAACCAAGCTTCAAATTGCTGTGGCAATGGGAGGATTTGCAATGGATACCACAAAACTGACGCCACAAGCCATTCACCACGATAGATTTGCCCTTAAGCGACAGGGAACGATATCGCCAGGACACCAGGATACTAGAGACTTTGCGCAAAACTCCCCACCACGTATCCTGCAGCATAACATCAAATTGAGAATGAAAACCAACACCCAAAATCCGAATAGGATTCTGGGGGATTTTCAGCTCTCCCAGGACATACTCATTAGAATAAGCCAAGCTCCCAACCCAGAGACCCTGACTCTTTCTCCAATTAATCCTACCACCCGAAGCCCGGTCAAGATACTACAAACATCCAAAACGTTTGGCAAGGAATCAGAATCTTGTACAGTCAATGTAGTATCGTCAGCATGTTGATAAATAAGGGGCAGTGTGTTGAGGAACCCATCACCCCCAATACCTATAATTTGATCATGATGAACCAACATATTTCTCAATGGTTCAACACTGAGAACATAAAGCAAAGCAGACATTGGGCAGCCTTGACGAATACCTTGAGATAAGGAGAACCTATCAGTGAGAAAGCCATTAAATTTAACACAGCTAGAAATATCAGTATAACATAGTTTAATCCAATTAACAAAAGTAGAGTTAAAACCCACTCGCACCAGATGTTGAAATAAATAGTCATGGTTCACCCAATCAAAGGCTTTCATTTGATCGAGCTTCAAAAAAATACCCCCTTGTTCTGTACGTTCTAAATATTGGAGAAGCAAAACTAAATTTTACGGGTTATCAATGACATCCCGTCCAGGTATACAACCAGATTGATTAACTGACACTAAACTAGATATTACGGGGGAAAGGCGTCGAGCCAGCACTTTAGCCAAATAGGAACAATCACCCCAATGCACATAGAATGGAGCAACTGTTTGGAGTGATAGAGGTCGGATAAGACGGTTACAAAATCATCTACAAATAACGGTAAAAAGTACTTTTAAAATTCTGATGTAAATCCATCAAGACCCGGAGATTTTCCAGTCGGTAAACCAGCAAGTGCAGATAACAATTCCGAGGCCGTGAAAGGTGCATCACACATATGAGATTGCTCAGGGGAAAGCGTTTTGTCAATAAAGTTGAGCACCATATCTACATCATCCTGCTGGACTTCTTTAGTATACAAAGTAGAATAATGGTGATGTAAAACAGCAGCTATATCATCCACCTCGAACACCTCATTCCCCCCTTCAGTAAGCATGGGTCAAAACTCTGACCCTGCCGAACTTTCTCCATACGCAAAAAGTAAGAGGTTGACCTTTCGCCCTCCTCGAACCAACGAATATGTGAACGAATTCGAGCCCCTTCAATGGCGTCATGATCAAATTTCTCCAAGTCTTCTTCATATGCATATAACTTTTCCCTAGAACGAGTAGCGCAACTCGCCAATTTACGCAACTCACGAGCAACGGAATGTTCTAACTTACGTTTCTTAAATCGAAAGTCACACGCCCGACGAAGCGAATATCGCTTGGTAATATCACGGATTGCATTTTTTAAGGTCGCATACCAGGAGATCTTGTCACGACCATATACTTGCCAACTATGGCTTCTTTCGATTAGGAGTGTGATGGCGTTTACGTATTCAACATCTCTTAAAAGCTGATTATCAAAGTGCCAGTAATTTGGACCCGTAACAACTTGAGATAAGTTAAGTTTGAAGCTTAACACAGCATGATCGGTACCAGGAAACTACTGACAGCACTCTGCAGGTTAGCCGTAATCAAGGCCCTGTCTAGACGGGAAGTGATCAACTCTCCAAGAATAAAACGCCTCCACGTGAAACCAGGGGTATTTGATGTTAATAATGAATGTGCATCCAATAAACCGAACCTTGTGATGAACTCTTCAAAGGTTAGACGACTGGCATCGCGGGATAAACGTACAGGAAATTTTTTACGCGTTTCATCCAAAACACAATTAAAATCCCTAACTACTATTAATCCCGAGCAATCATCTAAAGAAAAGTCTAATGAACGAAAAAAATCCCGTCGTTCGTAGATGTCACGTGGTGCATAAACAGGTGACAATTTAAATGATAAATTCGTAAATATGAACTTTAACGTTATCACTCGACCACCCCCATCCGAGAAATCAAGCATAACTTTGTCACTCAAATGTTGCTGTAACAAAATAGCCACCCCCTGACGTCCATTATGTGAATTATTGACAAAAACGGCACCCTTCCAATATTCCGTGACAACTTCAATAAAATCATTAGTAAAAAAAGTTTCCTGTAAACACACCACATCAAAATTAGCAGAAAAGTAATCCAAAAAATACGACAATTTGCTGATATTATGCAAACCGTTACAATTCAATACACCCACCCTAAGTGATTGGATCATGCTAAGATAAAAGACATGGTATGAATAAACAAATTAATCTAGTACGAAAGATGAACAAAAATATCAACATGTAGTAGAAAATGCACTATGTAAAAGTACATTATTCACTTGCACAATATCGTAATGACACAAAAAAATAAGAAGAAAATTAACAAATAGGCAACTACTGTTGAGACACGGTCTTAGAATTCGCCTTAGAGAGACGCAGTACCGTCATGTCCGATAAACGTTTCCGTCCACCACCTTTCTTCGTGGTTTCTGGAGTGTCCGTCGCCACCACACTTGCATATTTCCATCGGCGAGATACAGGTTCCACAACAGCACTTGTGGCAGACTCACCTGTAAGGGTGGGAAGTGGCTGTCGAAATGTCGGCGTCCAACAGAGGGTTGACTACTGGCTCGTTCTCTCGCACCTGCAGAGACAGTCGAATGACGAAAAGACTTGTCCTGTGAGACACTATGGGTAGCTGCCTCTTTCAGCGGCAGAGAAACCTCCATTGTTTGTCGTGAAACATCAGTAGATCGTTAACCCTCATCTGATTCTTCACTTTCAATAGGGGCCTGAGCCACCACAGCACTATCGCGAGGGAGAGGCGGGGAAACCCTAAGCTTAGGACAACGATGACGCACGTGACCTTGCTCATGACAGTTCCGGCAAATTAACTGGGGACAATCTCTATACAGATGATCCGCACTTAAACACAAATTACACGCTTTCATTTGATGGTCATGTTTTACCTTAAGCATTACAACCTTTCCCAGGGGATCAATAACTTTCACGACATATGCCAAAGATGTACATGTGGCACTAAACGAAACACGAACATGGCGAACACCTAAATACATACCTTGGTCCCATTTCCATACAAGAGGACTTTTAACCTCACATTCAAAGTCCTTCAACTTCTGTAAAAGTACAGCATCGTCGATATACTCAGGTACATCCATGAAAGAAACAGTAACTGTACGTTTGGTAACCCCATTCGTGAAGTAATGCACTCCATTAACCAATAAACCAGAATCAATCACCATATTGACATCAGCAGATAAAACGAAAGCAACCTCATGGCCACCGGGTCGTGGAACAACTGAAGTTACTGAAGCCGCTCCAAAAGTTGAACAAACTGCATGGATAACTTCACCATGGCTGGCATTAGAACATTCAACAATATTTTTTTTAATCAATTTATATTATTTTTATTTATTTATTTTTAATTTCATGTTTAAAATATAAATTGACTGGGGAGAGATGTTTAGGAGTAACTTCATCATGTTCGCATAAAATTCATTTTTCATGTCTGTCTGGTATGATTGGTATGTTCGAATATTTATGCATGAATTGAAATGATGTAGATCTTGAAACTCTGCATGCTGTTGTAAGGAGTGTGTTTTGGATTGTTTGTAGTTTGGTTTTAATTATTGTTATTGTTCTAAATGCCGCGGTAACAGCTGCCTTCAACTCATCATTAGTATTATAACGTTGTTCAGACACAATATATGGATAGGTAGGGACTTACGGGCCATCCTGTACACACACAAAAAAAAAACACTATATGTGCTTAGACCAACACGGGTATTGAAACCTGATTTTTAGCAGCATAAGCCCGCAGTGCTAATGGGAGCCTCCAGATTTGTTTTTTTTTCTTTAGTTAGACCCTCAACATTTCTCTTCACAGCTTGTTCAGGAGTGTTCTACTGTAATACAAACAGTAACTGACAGCACAAAGCTTCAGTTGGTTTAAATGAAAAATTTCAGACCATAGTGTTCAATATTACTTTTGGGTTATTTCACTGGGTTTTACACATGGCAGTCTAGGTGTTTGTAGTTTTCCACAGTCTTGGGTTTATATAATTCAAAAGCATCTCTTTGATGACTTTACTGGTGACAGAACATTGGATTCACAGTTTACCTGCAAATATATCATTGGCTTAGAATTATTATTTCCAGTAGCAGATTTAAGATTGTGTAATCCCAGGGGCTATTAATTTCTGTGGATTTCACACCCACGTAATTTTACATAGAATAAAATTATCAGTGGGCTCCCATTAAGATCATAGGCTTTGGGACTGAGCCTTCTCTAGCCTCTACCTAAATACGCCTCTGATTACGCCAGAGTTGCAAAATTAATAACTACGTGTCTTTACCAGTACGTAATATCTGTTGAAAAAGAAAAAGTCAAGAACTACTCACCACTTGGACTGGACGGGAAAGATGTCATCATAATTAAGCAGACTGTGTCCACCAAACCTAATGACAAGAAAGTGACAGATGAAGAAAACATCGAGAAGTTAAGAACTACTGTTTCTTTGAAGGAGCCAAATAAAGACAGCAATAAGACGTCAACCAAGGAAAATGAAAAAGAAGTGACAGACGAGGAAGTCATGACAGTGTTGAGAAGTATTGTTTCTGAGGGAGACCCCAATGAGAAATATACAAATATGAAACAAATTAGCCAAGGGTGAGTTTGAAAGTCTTGTGTTCAAAAGAATGGTATAGTGGCTTAATTTGTACTCAGTACTAAAATATTATAGACAAAAACTTCATTTTTGGAACGTAGAACTAATTAATTAGAATATATTATTTTCCATTAATTATATACTTCATCAGTCAGTTTTCTGTTTTTATAAGAACATATATTCCTTTTTGTTTAATTTTTGTTATACGTTCAGTAGCATTTAAAAATATTTCCCTTATAGCTCCGCAGTTGTGACCATATCTTTGGGGTGAGTTATCAGCTTTGCATACTAATCCTTGATTTGGCCACTTGTGTTTTTTATTGAATAGGTTTAGGATTCTCTCGACATTCCTCTGTTCTCAAGATACGTTTTCATTATTATATGGATGACTGGTTACTGATAGCTCATTCTGAACAGGAGTTTGCCTTTTATACTCTTAACGTTCTCCAGATGATAAGTCGAGTGGGCTGTTTAATCATACCAGAGACGTCTTCCTTCAACATTCCTAACATCTGACCCATTTGGGTGTTTTTCAATGCACATCCTAGTAAGGCCTAATTTTCTACTCACCGACTTCATTCAATGGACGTTTCAGTTCACTGCATTCTTACTGGTCCCTCTATCTATTACAGTTCACGTGGTGCTATCGCTTTTAGGATTGTGGTCTGCCCTGACTGCTCTAATCCCTTGTGATTGAGTTGATATTTGAGCTCTTCACAATTAGTAATCTTACACAGGAACCTTTGCAGGCATCTATTGTTCTTCCTCCTACGATAAACAATGAACTATTTTAGTAAATGGACAAAATCCACACACAGGCAAGTATATTTCAGTTTATCGTCTTCCTTCGAATTTACTTATTACATTCATGAATAGAGGGAAATGGTCGATTAACAGAGAGGCTTCGGGGTGTTGGTTTGTAGCTGAGAAGTCTTATCATATCAACACTTTGGAGCTTTTGGATTTAGGATCATTTACTGCATCTGATCAGACATCGTTTGTCATAATTCAATCAACAGTTTTGCAGTGGTTGCGTAACCGAATCACCAAAGTGGCACCCTTTCTCAATATGTTTTATTTTGTTGGACTTTAGTTTCTTGGTCAACACGCATGATATCCATATCACTGTGAGTCACGTTCTCGGTGTTTCAGTCTAGCCGCAGATCATCTTTCTTGTCCAAACAAAAACTATCTAATGAAGTGGTCTCTTGGTCCTCTTGTTTTCCGGTGGCTTCAACTACAGTGAGATACTCCTTACATTGATGTCCTTACCACATCCCTCAACCACCAACTACTTCTATTTTCACCTCCAGTCTCTTATCCTCTTGCCATGACTATTAGTGCTTCAGTTATGACTGAACCAACAAATACCTATATATTTTTCATCACATGCAAGTTTTTCATTGGATAATATTTTCATCCATACCACTCAATCTCAGGCTCTTCTCATTGCCCATCATTGGCCTTTTCAGCCGTGATTTCCCCGACTTATCCAGCTGCCTCTTTCTCCGTCTATCTGCCTTCTTTTGCAACTCAGTCATCAGTGCCTCATCTTGCTCTTCCTGTCCTCCATCTTCATTATTTGTTTTTACCTGGTCCTTTGTGAGAATTTTTAAGCTTGTTAGAATATGCAGTTTTATTTCTGGAATGTTACATTTGCCCCTCCTCCATGGAATTTTAGAAACTTAAATGGAATGTTTTGTGACATTGGTTTCTGGGCCCGGAGTTTTCAGCTGATTGGACCATTGTTCATTGTATTTCTAAGATTATAACTTGGATTTTTGATTTGGAATACTCTATGGCCTTTGGTGTAATGTTATCGGTTGGCCTTTCATTTTTTTCCAGTATCATAGGGTATTTACTTCTCCCTCCATATTGATAAGTTTATTTCAGATTTGTCATCCTTTGTGGCTTTTCTTAACTGATATTTTAATGTGGTTCTTCAATGCCTCAATCAGCTCCCATTCAAACCACTTTTCACGTGTTCCATGTTCCAACTTTTTCTTAATATTTCTTTCATGATCTCCTTAATCTTGGACGTTGGTAGTCTGATTTATTTGCCAATGATATTTCATTTATTCTTTGTCATCCTACATATCTTCTTCTTTAATTGAATTGCTCTTTATTTTCCAAAACCTAAAAGACTATGGAGAGTATATTCTACTTTTCTCTGATTTACCTTCCTTCCGTTTTTTACTCTTATCCAATGTGTAAATCAGCAAGACTTTTTTTTTCCTGTGCGTGCTCTTCAATATTACATTGCCACATGGTTTCAATCTGTGATTTTCCTTCCCGCCTCTCTATCCCTTTGCAACCATACTGTGTTTGTGATATTTCTCATTCTACATTTTATCATCTATCTGCCTTCTTTTGTAACTGATATAGGGTTTTGGATATAGTTCGCTTGCTTATTCGTTTCTTTTGTTGTCCTCTCGTAGTTTGTTCAAGATGTCTTCTTATCAAATTTCACACCTTACTTTTTCTCTGTCGTCTCATCTTTGTTATTCCCCAGAGGAACTTTTTTAGTCGGGTATGTAGACGATTACTAATACATTAATCTCCCACTATTTGCATAGTATCAAACTTCTTCCTCTTTGGACTATCGTATTCCACATGTAGTCATTCTTCAAATTTCCATGTGGGTTTGACTTGTGAGTTATTTTTTAATTCTAATTTAACTTTTTCAAGAACGTTATTTCCTTTTTTATGCTAATTCTTATTGTTTAGGTCTCATTTTATAGTGAATTGTACCCGACGAGAGTTTCTTAAACGTATGAAATCCACACTGATCAACCATATTGACTTGCTTCGTATGTTTCATGGCTATGCAGTGCATACTGCTGGATTGGTTTGGTTGTTTTGAATTTCGCGCAAAGCTACACGGGGGCTATCTGCGCTAGCCGTTCTTAATTTAGCAGTGTAAGACTAGATAGAGGGAAGGCAGCTAGTCATCACCATCCACCACCAACTCTTGGGCTACTCTTTTACCAACGAATAGTGGGATTAACTGTCACATTATAACGCCCTCACGGCTGAGAGGGTGAGCATTTTTGGTGTGACGAGGATTCGAACTTGCGA
Organism: Tachypleus tridentatus; assembly: GCF_004210375.1. Taxonomy (NCBI): domain Eukaryota; kingdom Metazoa; phylum Arthropoda; class Merostomata; order Xiphosura; family Limulidae; genus Tachypleus; species Tachypleus tridentatus. Next base: position 33,780,993 of record NC_134836.1, read on the forward strand.
CCCTCAGATTACGAGTCGAGTGCCTCAACCACCTGGCCATGCTGGGCCACCATACTGTTGGAAAGATCACTTGAAGGTTTTCCTCACGATGGAATTTCTTTACGAAAACGCTCGTCTCAGGCCATACCACTCATGGCCTACATGGCTAGAGAACAATAGGATAGCTGTCCATCCCTACCATGTCTTGTATTGAGTAAGTCATCATGGTCTGCTTTTAAAACTTAGGTTTTTGTGGTCATCCATTGCACTGTTTCAGGTATTATTATTCCTTTAGTCTCTCCACTGTGTTTTATGCACCTCCCTTTTCTTCTAGTGGAGATTGGTAGTCCTTGCTACCTTTCATTTCCAAGCTGGTGGATTCCAGAGGCATACTTTTTAATGATTTAATGCCTTAAAATTCCATGTAGAAATATCATTCACTGCAGAGTAGGGTGGTGGTGTTCTGTTGGTGTAGAAGGCATGATAACCTCTACGTTAAAGCATACAAAAACCAAAGAAGTAAGACGTCAAATTTCAGCTGAACCCATAAATTTGGATCTCTCATTTTACCCAGACCTCGATGTCAATTGCCAGTGGTTGAGTTTTGGATTTAGAGTAAAACCAACCAACATAAGTCCTCATACGTGTATTACAGATGTCGATCTTCCACGCTCAATTATATACTCCATCTGTGTCGTGGGTCATAGTAGAGGTGCAGAGGCGTGTTACAGTTCCTTATCTTCTGCTCTCATTGATGTATCTTATTCCGAGGATGTTGCTGCACCTGTGTTGGTTCTGGTCAGTTTCACTCTTGAGAGAGAGTTAATTTCTCCGTGGTAAACATTTTATGAAGACTGGATATTGGGTTTCGAGATTGATATATCATTTTGCATTCTTAAAATGTGCTCTGTTTTGAAGTTGGGGGTGGTTTGAGATCATATATGTCTTTTGAACGTGAAGAGAGTATGATCATTATCCTCCCACAGTATGAATGTCGGCTCCCAGAAGCCTAGGTTTTGAATATAATTCGCTTGCTTAGTGCTGTTTGTCACACTCTAGCCACTCTACACCCACTTGGATTATCTCCTTTGATTTATCTGGTTCAGACGTGGTGCTGTCTCTCACATCAGTATTTTAATCTGACTCTTGTCTCTAGAAATGATCTTTGGATGATTTTGACGGATCCTTCTTTTCTTCTCTCACACTGGATCCTCTTGATAAACTGGCCATATACATAGCAGAATGCGTCTGGAGAGTGCTTGCAGCTTCTTGATGCCAGCTTGGATAAAATCAGATAGATCTATGTATTCACTTTGGGAGCTAGAACGAAACTGATGTGGTTAGTGGTGAGCCCCTGTATATATATTACCATGGAGAGTTCTAGAAAATTCCAAAAGGTTTTTGTAAATTCTTGGAAGACCTACCACATTCTGGAAAGTTCGAGAAAATTCTTTATAAGCTACTTAGCACTGAATCTACATGGAATGTTCTGGAAAGTGGGTAAATTTGAATATTTCATTACCCATGTCACAAAAATAAAGTTTGAAGAGAAAAATAGGTCTTTTCCATTTACGTTAGGCATAAGCAATTGGGATATAATACTTTTTGCCCAGGAGCAAGAAAAAGTAAAAATTTTGTAATGTAGTGTCCTTTCTTTTATTGTTTTAGTGGTTCAGGAACTGTCTATACTGCAGTAACAACTGAGACTGGGTTGGAAGTTGCTGTTAAAAAGATTAATGTAATGAAGCAACTCAGAAAAGACCTTATCATCACCGAACTTTCACTAATGAAGAAATATAAACATCCAAACATAGTCAGTTATTTGGATAGCTTTCTTGATGGTGATGAACTCTGGGTAAGTGTTGTTAGTGTTACAAACATATTAATTCTCTTTTATATTTAATCTTACCTGTTATAGTGTGCAGGTTAACGTACTGTTTTTATTTAATTAAGTGGTCAATTTCAAGCAACCCTACAAGTTTAAGAATATTTTTACATATCACTTTCATAGGTCTGCTTTGTTTAAATTACAGTTATAAATAATACGTGATAGTTTTAGTGTGGGAGGTTGCAGCCACATTTGCTTCTGACACAATAACTTTGTATTTCCAGTGTTATCTCTAACCAGCACTCTTTACTTTTTACTTTGCTTTATTCATCTTTCTTGTATGTTTCACACACAAAGTTTTACACGTGGTTATTGAAATTATTTTATTCAGGAAAAGTTGAATTTGTTAAATTATTAACATCTTATACAATACCCTCAAATGCAGCATTATATATAAAACTGTAAACATTGTTTCGGGTGTAATACAATAAATATTAACTTTTCAGTTTCTTAGACAAAATACAGTCCAATTTAATATTTTATAAATGTTGGGAATCAGATTACAGCTTTAGTTACCAATATATGAAAGAGCACATTTCACAAAATGTAAAACATCTTTTGAGGTAGAAAAATAAAAGTTAGAATTGAAGAAGCAACAAAATTGTAGAAAAGTGTTTTTTGCTGATTCACGCTTCCTTAACACTTGAAGTTGAGTTCATATATTTTTTGAACCACAAATCTTTCTAGACAATAAAAATCTCACACTTAAAAAATGTTAAACAACTGATGTTACTTCAGTTCCTACTTCATGAACGATTATGTGAAGAACTTTTCTGTTTTTATTAGATATATGATTACTGACAGAATCATAAAATAGGAAAAATAAATTATTTTGTCTCATTGTTAGGTATAATTTTATTAAAAAATAAAATGTAAGTGAAATTTTAAACTTTATTTGTTTAGATAATCATGGAATATTTGGCAATTGGCTCTATGGCTGATGTTCTTGCCAAAACCCGTCTTTATGAAAATAAAACAGCAGCAGTATGTAAAGAAGTATGTTATATTGATTGTTGTTAGTAACTATTAAGAGGTTTTAGAGATCTGATGATTGTAATTTATTTTAACGTTTGTTTAACAGTGATCGTAGTTCCTTGCCAAAACTCTGTATACTTGCTTCCATAAACTTTCATTTCTCGAGAGAAGACGAAATTTTAAATAACATTTCAGAGAGTAATTATGAAGCTCCATCTAGTGTACACTCTCTGTAGTTCTTTCTAGAGTTACAGAAAGTTTCACTTCCAGTGTATTATATGGAGCACATCTTCAACAAGTGTACAAAAATAATTATTAATTTACTATTGGGAAATTCCAACTGCACTAAGTATCACAAGAAACTTATATCTGTGGTATTAAAAGAAGTGGTACCTTGTATGACAACTTCACGTATATAAAATAGTCAGTATATTTTGGTAAAGATGTTTTCCAATTATGAGTTTTATGTCATGTTGCTGAGCAAGAAAACTATATAGGTTGTAGTTTTATATTGAAATAGGCTCAGAATATCTACAATCACATACTCATGTAGCAGAGGTGATCTGAGACCCTTGTGGGGGGGCATGCCATCTCATAATGAGGTTGGGCTCATACCATCCCACCAGCAATCAGAGTCATATGTAATATATAAATTTCATACAAGGAAGCCCATGTGCCGTGGCACAATAGCCAGTCCACCTTTGTCACACGGAACATATCAACCTTAAAACATGACAGTTGCTGGGTGCATTCGTTTGTTAAACATCTAATATATAGAGAAGCCAATGTGTTTTGGTAATCGAACTTTCCTGAAGTGGCTTTTGTCATGTTGTTTGCAACAAAAGTATCGCTTAATATTGTATTGTAAATATAAAATAAAACATATAAATAACAAAAATGGAAAATATTAAAAACTTCATTTTTCATTAAAAACATTGGTGACATAACAGCAAATACCTTGATTCAGAAGTGATTTAATTTTAAAATTAACGAGGGGTAGTCACTCAAGGTTTGGGTGTCAACCTACAAAGCCCACACTTTACTCATGGCCAGGTTGATGTTGGATGTCAGTGTTAGTAAGAATCTTTACCTGTTGGCAACAGATGTTAAAACAACTAATATATTAACCTAATAACATGATGAAAGTACTTCTGGTAGTTATTAATGTGCAGAAACTTTGATATTTTTGTGTTGTTGTCTCCAACTATCACAATATATACATACATATATAAAATATTGAATACAATAAGCACACTGAATTAAAATTACACTTCTTTCTTAAAACATTTAATTTTAAAATAAATTCATATTTCATTTAGATACTCCAGGCAGTACAATATCTCCATGATAACAACATAGTCCACAGAGATATTAAAGGTGACAATATTTTACTTGGAAAGGACTGGACCATAAAACTAGGTAAGTGTTTAAACATATAGTGGCTTAGTGAAAACAAGCATTTTTAAGTATTTTAGCTTGTTTGTAACAGTTTCATGTTAACATAGATTACTTGACAATGTATATATATTATGAAGATGTTGAAACAACACGTGATATCAGTGGGTTGTTTCATTATACTAAAAGTAACTTATTAAACAACATAAATTACATACCGGTAAGTACAAATGTTTCCAGTTCTCACGTTCAGTACAAAATATGTACATTTTATAACTTGATACATCTTCTTAATGATTTCTAAGAGAATATATCCATGTTTTTATTTTATTATTTTAAATAGTTGTTGTTATATTTCATAGTTTGATTTTACACTCTGGTTCTCTATTTTTTTCGTTTTTACTTCAACATCAAATTTGAAAAATATTAATAAGAAATAATTCCCAACTAAAAGTAGACTTTTTCTAACTGTATAAAGCACTGAATACTTTTAAATCTTAATTCGATTTTTTTTCTGTAAACTTAAAACATATAATGAAATAAATCCAGCTGTGTAACACAGCTACATATTGTGCTGTTAATCAATTGGATTGTAACTTGACATAAAAGGAAGATTTTATGTGTACTTACTAGCAACAGTACAATCTATGTCAAATGAACTACTAGCCCACATTGTTGCAAGAAATTATCATAAATTATTTTTTGATTTGATACCTAAACATTTATAAATATGTGATACATATGAATAAAGAAAAGGAAATCTGTGGCAAATCGATTGCAAAAATGAAATTGAAATAATTTCACTTTCAGACTGTATTTTTAAGTGTTGGATTTAGGTATTTGGTAATTATAAAACAAATTGTATATTTAGTTGGATTTGACATTTTTTAAGGGGATTTCTATCAACTTTTTGTGTGCTGGCAAGTTTTATTTGTGCATTTGGATGATTACATATTTCTATTTTACAGTCAAAATTTGCAGTAAGAGGAGAAGAAACCTAAATTAGAGTTAAGCTAGTTTTGTAAGGCTGACTCACAATTATTTATGTTTTCTTTTTTTCTCACATGGTAACTTTATGTTTGTTTCTTTCCATCACATAGCTGATTTTGGAATAAGTGCTCAGCTCTCCCCCAGAACAAAATAAGCGAACATCATTGGTTGAAACTCGTCGCTGGATGGCTCCAGAATTAGTAAAACAGATAGAGTATGGACCTGAGGTTGACATTTGGTCCCTCGGTATAACAGCCATTGAAATGGTCAATGGTAAACCTCCTTATCATCAAGAAAATAGTGACATGGTAAATGTTGGTAACCAGTAATTACAACCAGTACCCAAATTCTTAAAATCTACATATTTGTACTTTAAAACCCAATCGTATGCTTTGTTAAGGATGTCTTTCACCAACTACGGAGAATAGCTATAATAAAAAAAAAACAACACTGTTCACATTATTCAAACATGAAGATGTATTGAAGATAATGATGAACAGTGGAACGATGACAGCAACAATGAACATTTGACAAAACTGTATACAGTAACAAACAGTTAATTATTGAATGTTGTGGAATGTACATGTTATATTATTATCTTTCAACTTCTTAAACTTTATTTTGTGCAATAGTATGACTACCATTTTGTTAACCCCTTATAAATAAACACTAACACTAGATAATTCACCCACGGTATTTAATTACTATAAAGGTATATCTTTAGTGATATTTAGACATTATTAGGAAGGATTATCCAAAGATTTGTACATACTGTTAAGTTAGGTTATTGATTTAGTCATGAAGTCACACTCTTTTTCAGGTATTTGATTTAATATCAAAAATGGAAAACCAAATATTGAGAATAAAGACAACCTGTCTCCAGTGTTTCAAGACTTCCTGGACAGGTGTCTAGAAGTGGACACAAGTAAACGATACACTGCATCTGAACTCTTAGAGGTGTGGTATAAATTACTGTTATTTTACGAGGCTATGTTTGTTTGAGTTTAACCTGTTATCCTCATAACATACACCAAAAAAGCAGTATCATTAAATGTTGGAATTCGTTGTTGTTACTGGCTGTTCATCTTATGTTGTGAAAACTTCAGCTTACTATGGCACATCTCATAGTGTGATATTTATTTATTTTGTAATATTCATAATTCCATAAGATATCAATTTTTACTCTGTAAAAATGTTTAGTTTAATTTAAGTTCATCCTACAGTACTGTGCAAATGTGTTAGGACAAAGTCAAAAATCAAATTTCAGGCTACTTTCAAAGAACAGTTGAAGGTAAATCACAGGTAAAACATCAATATTTTTATTATTATTCACATTTAGTGCAAGAGAAATTTAGTGAGAATGTTTGAGTTCAACAAACAGTGAATATTTGTTGTGTCCCCCTTTTGCTTTAATAACTATGGAAAGTCTTTCAGTCATTGTTGAAAGATGTTTAATCACAGTTTTCTTTGGAATTTTACTTGAAATATGTCGAATATACTCCCATATATTTACTTTGGAAGTAACTTTTGATTTGTCAAGTTGTATGTCTATCAAGTCCCAGATCTGCTCAGTTGGATTGAAATCGGTGCTCTGTGGGAACCACTCTATCATTTGAATGACTTCAGCAGCATATCTCTCAGCTAATTAATTTCTACGTAGGTTGGATGACTGTTTGGGGTCATTATCTTCTTTGTATTAGAATTCATTACCAATAATTAGCAAAGCACTTGGTCGACCATGATTGATCAAAATCTGGTGGTACTTGCATTGGTCCATTATTCCATACAGTTTGCAAAAATCTCCTGCTGAGGTGACACCCCCAAACCATCACAATGTCTCTCCCCTGCTCTGTCACAGGTGCTATGCATTGAAGTGTCTTTTGCCTTTCTTCCATGGGACATACAACATGCACTTTGAACTAACTATTTCAAACAAGGACTAATCCATCCATATCAATTCTTTCTAATTATCAGCAGCACAGTTTCTTAACAATATTTGGAGAACAAGGTAAAGGTTTTTAACTGCTATACAATCAAATATTCCATTATCATCTAACCTTCTTGATACTGTAAATCTGGACACTTTTCTGTCATTTGGCATTTATGTCATGCTTGAGACCAGTGGCAGTCAGCCTTCTGGGACCACCACAGATAAATTTGATGGAGAGACCAACTAGTATCACATAGCTTTTATGCAAACTCTCTGCTCTACTAACAATTCTTGGACTTTTTGGTCTGTGGAATGACAAGATAACATTGTATATGTGTTATTACTGCTTTTATCAAGATTTATTTGTGGTTTGCTATGAAATTTATTCCTTCTAGTATATACTGGTACAAAGTGCTAGCTTCATTTTACATAGTTAATACATTGCATGCAGTACCATGACATTTATTTCAGGCCCTGAATTTTATCACTATATTCATTCAAACAGAACCATTATGACACGTACAAGGTACAAGTATAGGGAATTCTAAAAATAATAAGTATTCTCATCCTGGCTCATTTAATTGTTGAAAGTGATCAGTGAATCACAACCATTACTACAATCAGTAATAACATGGAAGAATTATCCCATAAAATAGAAAGAATGACAAAATATTCTTTTGTCCTAACACTTTCACCCAGTACTGTATAAAAAGACTAATTAACCAAACTGTATGTGATTTAGAATAAGCACTTTTGTAAAACTAATGTTTTTCTTATTTTTCACACAGCATCCGTTCATGGAAGTTGCTGACCAGTGAAAACAATACAGGTCACAACAGTAATAACTAGATCCACATTAACACCTCAAAAACCAAATATCCCAATACGCATGTTGAAATATGTTGGCTATGAAGACTGGCATCATTCTAGGACAAGAAAATTAACAGATTGTGTTTGTTAGATCTCTCCAAGAGCAGTAGCATGTTGAGTGCCATGATTTTCTATAATTCAGTTTCATAGATTTTGAAAATAATATTAATTTTCTCTACCGAATGTGTAGCTTTGTGCTTAATTCCAAACAAACAAACTAAATTATGGAAATTATTTTATTAATTAGTACATCTTAAACCATATTAAATGTTTCATAGTTTAAAACAGAATGAATTTGAAACATAGATAAACCTTATGAAAGAGTGCCTTATTTTGGAAACCCAAGAGTATCGTTTTTATGTAATATTTTTAAGTTAACAATAATAAATCAATTTAGAATACATAAAAAATATATTTTTCATATATATACACACATGTTATTTCAAGTTGCTCTCTACTATTTTTTTTCTATTCATTCCAGGTATCTGATGATTCTTTTGGGAAATATATAAACAAAGCAGCTCTTACAGAAAACTTAAAAATACTATGAAATATTTATCTATAAGTTCCTTGTTTTATCAACTTTTTGATGTGTAGGATTTGGTTAAATGTATAAGTTACAAATGATTCCTTTCTTTAAGTTCCGTGCCCTCCTGGAGAGTTCAGAAGTAAAAAAAACAAGAAGAACGTGTCCTCTGTCCCAAGGACCATTACAGTGGTTATTTTGGATCCTGCAATGTTCGGCTTGTCCAGAAAGACGATTTACAAACCCTGGAGCCTCTTCACTGTAAACGTAAGTTTTATCAGATACTTACTATGAACAACTTTATCTCAGTTATATTTTGAAACTACATGGCTGCAAGTGCTTAACTCTCAAATAGCTTTAGAACTTCTAGTCAGCATCATTAACAAGTAATGTTATTTATGTAGTTTAATACTATCCACTTGTCATACAGAGAGTAAAGCAACTTACGCTATGAACTTTATACCAAGTTCAGACAATTTACCTGTTTCTATTATTTAGACAAATTATTTTGCTTTTATTTTATTCTTTGATATCCATAATTTGAAACAGAGGTTTGACTAGTTTTTGTTTAGATGTTTGTTATCAGTTACCTTTAAGGTTTTACCTTCTGTTATTTTTTTGTTGGTCTTATTGTCACTTCTGTAATTTTTATTATCACCGTTTGTTCCTAATTTTCTCTGACCTTCCTGTTTGTTGTTTAAGAATACATTTGTCTTTTCTAGCGATCTGAATTATACGTTCTCACAATACAGAATGAAAAATACAGCAGCGTGTTGTTGTATTTGCAAGTTATGGCCACATGCTTTGCATCTTATATCTGAATGAATACAAAATGTTTCAAAATAAAAATATTCTTAGCTAATTCCGATCTACTGTATTCCGCTGTAAAAGCTAACTACAGTCAATTATCCTGAATTTTGTCATTGAAAACTAACATCTCAGCTCTTGTTTTATATATTTTAATTTGTTTTTCTCTGATATGTATTGATATATTTGTGATACTTACCAATGATCTGAATACTTTTCTCACCATGGTATTCATTTGGTTTAGTGAAATAATTCATATTATTCATTTGCTCACCTACAAAGTAAATAATTTCTCTAGAGATTTGTCTCTGCTGATCGAACTGTTGTTACTGCACCAAACAAGAATTATAAAATACTCCTGTCTACGTTAATTAAACTGCGTTTTTATCAATTTCGTTCAGAAAACGATACGTTATCTTTTATATCATTTAATTTTAATGATAATTGAACTGTCTTATCTTGATATGATAGTTTTTAACAACCTTCGTGTAATTTCCTATTAATACTAGCTGCGTTACGCTTAGTATTCTCAGAATATTTTATAAATTATAAAATATTGTAAATTAAAAGTATCATCTTCAAATTATAATACATCGAACAAGATTTGAAGTTTATTAATATTGATATAAAAGTGTTTCTTTATGTTGGTTTAACGTGTGTTTGCTCTTGTATTACAAGGAATTATTTAGTTTATCGTCTAATGATGCTGGATTCTCTGTTTGGAATTTAAATGTTACCTGTAGTATATTTATTTGAATTACAGTGTTCAATTTAAAAACGTGAGATTCTATTTTTTTGTGTTACATGAAGGTTGTTTTGGGCTTGTTTTTCCGACGTAAAATACGTGGAAGTTGCCATAATGTACTTTATAAATGACATTAGTTTTGTATTTGGTTTAGTTTTAGAATATTTTGTTTATTTTATTTGGGGTTATTGATTGGGTGAGTATCGTGTTGTTGACTGAGGTTTCTCTATATTACCATTACTTGAAATCTCCTTCGTAATCGCTTTATAACCTAGAAATATCGAATTATATATGAGTTTTGTAATAAAAAGGTTTTATTTATCCATTGTTGAATGTCTGCAAAATTTATTAGCATCAAATCGATTCCTCAGAAATATAAATGCATAAAAGAGATTGTCACAATTGTGTTAAAAGTACTTACAAGGAATTATTACTTTAGAGATAACGTGAAATGTGTTTCTCATAATTTTCATGAGAGGAAGTGTCGATGTTGAAGTATGGTATGAATAAGTATTGGTAAACATATTGACATATTGTTATTATAAATGTTACCATCAATGTTACACATTCTAAAGATAAATCCTAGGACCCATTATTCGTCCATATATTGGTCCAACTAATCAGGACTCCAGTAATGGGTGATATTGCCCAACTCCAAGGTGATAAGTGGGCCGACATATTATTTGAAGATGTTGCTATTGATAGCTGTTATATACTCTTGGAAGATGTATCACATTCCATCAGTTGATGCTAATGATGCCTTGAAAAGAGCAATTTCATGGCAGTGATGAAGACGAACTCGTAATCTTATCGGTACTCGTATTGTAAACATACAGTATCAATGACAGGCTGCCACTGATGTTCATAGCAATAATAGTTTATAGGTATTAGTAAGCCATACCAAAACAGCTTTGAATAAGCAACCTGGCAAATAATGCGACTCAATCTTATGTAAAGTTACGGTAGAACAGAATTGATCAGAACAACTTATGGCACAGCTTAACATTTCGTAAATTGTGTGATGTCACCGAAAATAGGCTGCTTTTGGGAAAGATATGGAACAGACCTTTTCAATGTAAATATTTATATTCTCAAATCATTATCTTGATAAAACCACAAAAAATTAAGTATTAGCTTTTATATTAACTTCAAATGAAAAATTTACTCTGAATGCATTTCATGCAACTTCTGCATTATATGGATATTTGATATTTTGTTGTTTGTAAGACACAATCATATACTGATACATTTTACCAACGTAATATTCCCAAAAGAACCTGTACTTTCATAACTGATATTACATAAACAGTGACAACAGTTTTACCTTTATCTGTTAGAAATAAGAATTTTGCAAGGGAAACACCAACGGAAATCGAATGTACCTTTAGATATAACATAACATATAAAAAGATCGTGTGTAATTTCATAAATTTCCAAGTTTGTGTGATTAGTTTCATTAGTTAACTTAATTAGGAAGTACATAAAGAAACAAAAGTCAACTGGTCAGAAACTGTTTTGACACGTTTTATTTTTCTCACTAAAGGAACATTTATGTTGTCATTTTACAGAGTGGGTCATAATTAATATTATAACTAGTGCGTCGTGCTCATTGTGAAAAACCTTAAAATTCCAACGGTGACACAAAACGTGCTAAAAATATTAACGCTCTGTTGTTTTCTCCAGTGTATGTTCCAGCCGAGAACCTTAACTGTACTAGAGGATACAGAAGAGATGCTGACAGGTGTTGTAAGTATATATGACACTCAATTACTTTAAACTGTTCACATTAAACACAAATAGATGAAAGACTTTTGTAAATATGGAATTTTAGTTCAACAAATACGTTTTTTGATACTAAATACGTTGTTAGAACAATAAAAATTAACACTGGGTAAATAAATGCTCAGTCATGTACTTTTAACGCTTTCAGATCCATGTTCTCCTGGTCACTATGACAATGGATTCCAAACTAACTGCCTGCCGTGCCCAGGAGGGACTTACATAACATCTTTTGCTGCTAACACCTGAAGAAGCATAAGGATAATAAATGTACTACTTTAAAAATTGTATTTCACAAACTAAAAATAAAATGTATATAATTTTTTTGTTTTGTTTGGCGGAGAGTAACACAATGGATATCTAATAAGCGCCCTCTAGCCAGAAATAAAGAAATTAAATGCACATGGAAAGCTTGTAATTTCTAATTTACTGAATTAATCAATATACAACAAATCGACTGAATTCATAATTTTTTAGTCCTACTGGTTCCACAAAGTACATCTTTATTTTCTGTGCATCTTATTATAAGAAAATTAAGTTATATTGATACATAGAAACAATTGGTTTGTTTGTTTCAGAGCAAAACCATATTTGTTACTAATATGTCAACCGCGAGGAATCGAATTCCGGGCTGTCGCACTTTAAGTCTGTAAACTTACTGTTGTCCCACCAGATTTTCGCAAAAAGATATTATTTTTATTAATAAAAGTAGGTTTGAGTGCAGGTTTACGACTGCTCATAAGCCATAAATATTTAACTAAGTTCCATCAGCTTTTAAAAGCATGTTTCTGATCTATATATTTATATATACACGTTACAATTTGGTGACATTTGGTCAATTATTTACGCTGAAATAGTAGGACTTGAAATATATATGGACTTCATCGGTAATAAACTGTATGAAAACATATCAGTAATCTGAAGGTCAATTATCTTTGTACGTCTTATCGCATACTTCCTTAATACATATACTTATTGAAAACAAACTATACTGCTCATAAAACGCCAGTATAAGAAGAGTTCCATCTTTGCTGCTTCAAATTCCAAATGGCTTTGGTAATCGATGCAAGCAAAATAACTTTTAAGCGTCCTTAACAAAGCCTCTTCGTGGGTTTTCACAAATAGACTATGGTATTTTCGAAGTGTTTCGCCAAGAACGCATAGAGTGGATCTTTTGAGTTCTGCAGAATTTGTTAATAACATGTAACTAACTGGTTATAATACTAATATAATTATATAGATTATAAATAGTAATTGACTTAGTTACTTTTAAAAACACATAATAAGAATCAAAGATTATCAATACTTGTTTTTCTTCTTTTGTAACTATTAGTTTCAGAACTTCAACTTTAGTTTGAAAGACAACATAACGCTGAATTTCAATAATATATTTATTAAAGCACTTCTTTTTAAAAAGTAGGTCTAAATCATAATTCTCTTTTCAATCTGATTTGCTATTTTTTAAGATTATTGATCACTCTTTTAAGTTAGGTTCCCTCGTAGGTCAGAGGTAATTTTTTGAAATTACAACAGGAAAATTTGAAGTTCTATTCCTTGCAATGGACAAAGTACACGTAGCTTCTCATGTAACTTTACACTGATGTGTGTGAGAAATATCGATTGTAGTTGAGAGAGGTAAGAAAGCTGGGAGCTGTTAGTCAGTCTTTAAAGTATTAAAGGATTACTGCATTTGAAGTCGTAAGAAAAGTATTGGAGAGAGAAACTGCATTTCTTTCTAGCTATTGTGGAGATTATAGGGCTCTCTTTGATTAAGGGACTTTGTAATGTGATATAAACAAATGTTAAATTAATGATGTTTAGCGCAGATAATTCTGGAGAAGTTTTGTTCAAAATTCCTAACAACGACAAATGCAGTTAACTGAGTCCTTACCTGCTCATTTTCAACTACACACAGACTTAAACTTCCTACCAGTTACCATCACTTTTATGTTAAACCTTGTCACGATTTTCAACGTTTCATTCAACTATAAAATTTTATGAATAACATCAGTACCCTGGAGGTCCCTGTACTTTATGTCCTACTTGGGGATATGTGATGCAGTACAAAACGTTCAAGCTAATTATTAACTACTAATTGTAGTATTCGTTTGTTTGTTTACAATTAAACGTAAAGCTACACAATGGGCTATTTTTGCTTTGCCCACCATAGGTATCTAAACCCGGCCCGGTTTTTTAGCGGGATGAGTCGGCAGACATACCACTGGGGGATCGAAGTATTCGTTTCTCAATGAAAAAAAATTAGAAAAAGTGAACATTTCGTCAAATAAACGATTTCTGGGAGGTACTGTACGGAAAGTGTGATCGGATTGTGCTCATATGAAATGTAATGTTTTTGCATTACAGTGGTACCCTTTATTGGAAAAATAAGTGTTTATGAATTCCACTTTTAGTACTATGTTTAGAAATTACATTACTCAAAACAAAATTAAATCCTCACAAACAGACCTTGAGAATCATGTTCTTGTTGTGAGGAAAGTGCTTTTATTTAAAATTGTGTTCTTCGATTAAAACAAAACTGTTCCATGCTGCGTAGAGTATTTTTCTGTCTGAATCTTGAATGCCCAAAGTGTGAAATTTTTATATGGATTTTGGTCTGTGATGTAATTCAAAAGACGATGCCTTATTTATATTTATTATTTCGACCATATACATAGATAAGTATATACATTTTACGTCTATTATAGTAAGATGAATCACGTGTATGTGTCTTAAAAAACTGTTTAATTCATGGAACTTGTCACCCTTAAATATCAAGTAAATTTTTGCAATGCCATTATAAACTAAATTATGGAGTAGTACCATTTGTTTGGTTTGTCTTGAATTTCGCGCAAAGCTACACAAGGGCTATCTGCGCTAGCTGTCCCTAATTTAGCAGTGTAAGACCACTCATCGCCAACTCTTGGACTACTCTTTTCCCAACGAATAGTGGGATTGACCGTCACTTTATAACGTCCCCACGGCCGAAAGGGCGAACATATTTGGTGCAACGGGAATTCGAACCGCCGATTATCAAATTAAGAGTCAAGCACCTTAATCACCTGATGATATCCGTATAGGTGAAATACTCACCAATGGTGCCAGGTTATTTATTGTGTGTCTTAGATCTTATCCATTTTTTGTACAGTTGTCAAACAGCCATCTTGGGACATTCAAAGGTAAGACTTCCTATTGAAGTTAATGTCTCTCATTCCATGGTGCACCATTAGGTCCAGTGGTCGTATATAGCTTTACTAGAATCTTTTACAGTATTCTCAAAATCATTTTTAAGCTCTGGCATGAATCTCAGGGAGTTCATAGCAAAATATAAACCCAATCACAGACAGATTTGTGATCCAGTTTTGGGTAGCTTAAATCAGGTGGTCTCGAGTTTAACCTCAAATGTTCTGCTGTGATACAAGATAAGAATCGCAAGAGAAGATTTTTTGTTGATTTCAAAACAACTTTCCCGAACGTATTATGGGAAGATATCAAAACTCCACAATCATATGGAAGATCACATTAGAACTTCTGCGCGATCTAAAATGGTCTTGGAGAATGTGTACGGTCAGAAAAAAATATTGTCCTAGGTTTGCCCCTCTATCCGGTAGAGTTTGGTGATTTAACCAATTATTTATGACTAGTGATTAGAGCTATTAGTGTTTTATAAACTAATCGATTAATCAAATCATGAGAAACACTATTTTGGCTTACATCTAAGATGGAAGCAACCCACCTTTTAGATATTGTATCCTACAGCATACTAAAACCAAACTTAAGTGAATGAGACACGTACTTCAGTCATAATGATGAAAAATGCTACTAGTATAACACATAACTAAAAACAAGGCAAAAATAAACCATATGACATAGCACATACAATTTGACATAATCATTTTAATGAAAGGTGGCAGCACTTCAAATCAGTAACAGTAAACGACAAATAATAAATGGTCTGAGGAGAAAAATACTTGAAGCTGAAGCATACTGGTTCCTAGTATACTATTATATTTGAAAAAAAACTAGATGTTTATAAATATAGTTTCAATAACACACCATTTAGAACACTTTAATTGCTCGTCTGGACAAACTTGGATTATATATAATAATTGTGATTTATATGTTGTAGCTAAGATTTTTCCGATAAAATTTAATCAAAATATATTGATTGGCAATAAGACATAGATAAATGTCTAATTCATCATATTATGTAAAATAAAACATTCACCGTTTTGCTGCTTTATAGAAATGTACTTTGGGATTATTATGGTATAAAATATGCTATTGAAACAGTTTTATTGAGCTGATAGGACAAGGACCTGAAAAAAAAACAATGCCTTTGTTCTTACCAAAAGGCTTTCTTCAAGAAACGATCCCTTAAACACACCACAGGTAAACCTTCCCTGTGACACCTCTCTTTCCAAAGCGTATATCGTATCAATCGGTTGGTTTTTCGTCAGTATAGTCATATGTGATTTTAAAGTGCCACCATAGGAAGCAACAAATACTATTGCAAATAGCCACCAAATGACCAAAATTATTCTTACGCTGCGAAACTTGAATGAAGGTATCCTTCCACCTGTAAAAAGTAAAATAAGTGAAATGAAACAAATATCAAAATGGATAAAATGCTACATATTTAATTTGTTTTTAAATTTCAAAATATACAAAGAGGCTAAACTTATGTTGTTGTTCTTTTAAACCAAAGGGTATTTACTAACCTTTTTTTTTTTTGGTAATTCCATTCATAAACATTGAAAACGCATGCAAGAAATTCGTTTTATCTTTAGTTTTAATATGAAAACTATAAAATACCAGATGTTACCAAACGTAAGATAAGCATAGAAGATTTTAGAACTTAGTTTCTAGCGCCAAACAAGAAAGTAGTTATTTAGATTAATTCAGTTATATATTTGTAACAGTGTACGTGTATAAAGTTTAAAAGAAATCGAGCACACCTTGAGCAACGAGACACCCCCATAGGTACCATAATGAGTCCATGGGTTCTGTCTCTTCCAATTCCTGTTTATGTTATTGATGACTGTTAAACAAATAGTCACTAAGGTTAACGACAGAAATACGCACAGCCAGACCTAATGGTAAGAAGGATCATAATATTATTTACAATTTTTGTAATAGAACAATAAAAATTATCGAAAGTTTTTAAACGGTAATTTTGGCATAACCTTTCTTTGTTCTTACCCAAAATGTAAAACAAAATATAATTAATTATTTATCTATATAAGGGGCCTCTATTGCTTGGTACAGCAAGACAATTAACTTTCAAATATAAAAAAAAGTACTTACATGTGTTACAAATAGGGAACGATAAATTACATTTTAGGTGATGGTAATTCCTGAGTTTATGGTTGACCAAGATGAATTATTATTAAGCTTATAGAATCATTATTAAGAAGTTTTGCGTTGACTAAATTGCATTAATATATTCCATTCGGAAATACAAAATGACTTTTAGTTCTTATCGTTACTTGGTTTTCAAATCAAAGGATCTATTACAGCACATAAAATTTCTCACTTATGGTTAACAGCACTTTAACTGAGAACTAGCTAGTGAAAAGAGCATTAAATATTTTGAAATATCTACTTATACTGCTGTAATTCATCTTAAATGTTAAATAAATATGCTAACAAAACTTCTTAATTTACTTCAAAAAGTAGTACATATGAACAGTGAGAAAAAATTAAATTCGTACGTTGATCATATTATGTACTATATTTTATCTCGGACGAGTCTTCGATTTATTATTATACGTACATTACGTATAATGATTTCAAACAGCCGGAAATTTTAATATTAATTGTATTGTTGTTTGTATATTAAAATATATTTGTATAAGAAAGAAAATTGTGTGTATCAATCTTGTTGACAAATATCATAAATTTAATGCGTATCAACATTTAATTAACTTCTAAATTAAAATTAATTAATAAGCGTTTATCATAATTATAGCTTCTGAGGCTTATAGTATACTGACTATAGCGATTAAATAATATATACTTGTCTCGTGTTGCGATGGCTAACTTTTATACTTATTAGACAAGATTTTCCAAAATACACTTGGCAACAATATTCGAAGATACGCTAGTGCTTTCGGAAAACGTATATTGTTGATTCTTACATTCGAAAATCTATAAATATAGAGAACAGGCGGTACTTGCGCAATACATATTTAACAATATACTCAACATGCATTAAACTGAAACAAACATAGATATTAAAATAAATATATAACAGTAAATCAGTTACAATCAACAGCGGTTTAATGGTTACACAACATACGTCATATTGTAATCAGAATTTATCCTCACACAAAATTACCAATTTTATTTAATCCACCGTATACCAACACCAAGGATTCATTAACAACCAATTACACTTAAATTCTACTTTGCTCAGCTCGGGTTAAATTGGAAAACTGTGACACACAAGAACTTCCTAATTTTTTATATTGCTTTGTAACTAACAAATCCGTATTGTTCCATTCTCCATCGTTTGGGTTGATATGCGTTTTCACTCAATTTTGTTTTAGGTGAGTGACGTAACCTTTCCATTGAACGTATGCGATAAACTATAGAACTCAATTCCCAAAACATTCTAGAAATTCTACAGATCCGTCCTAAGAATGTTCTGGAAATATTGATAATATCCTAGAGCCAGTTTAAAATACAATATAAGCCTTGTTTTGTTTCTAAGTTAAGCATAAAACCACGAAATATCTAAATCCTTTTTTTTCACGTTTTAAGACCACAGACATACCACTAAGCAACTGGTAGGGTGAAGAACAGGAGACAACAACAATTGTCATGGTTTCCCGTTTAAAGTTATGACCATATTAGTGACGATGCTATTATAAATCCCCGTCACACCAAACATGCTCGCTCTTACAGCCGTGGAGGCGTTATAGTGTAACGGTCAATCCCACTATTCGTTGGTAAAAGAGTAGCCCAAGAGTTGGCGGTGGGTGGTGATGACTAGCTGCCTTCTCTCTAGTCTTATACTGCAAAGTTAGGGACAGTTAGCACAGATAGCCCCGTGCAGCTTTCCGCGAAATTCAAAAACAAACTTATAAATCTCGCTAGAATGTTGAAAGTTGGAATACAGGGATATCACGTTAACAAATGGCTCGGAGAATAAAATATATATAACGTGAAAGTAGTAAATTAAAAAAAAACCTTAACATGAAGTATCGCTGGTGAAACAGTGGCGAAAAGATGGACAAACTGCTGGAAAAACAACTTCGATCTTGCATCGTTTGTAACAAAGTGTTATAGGTTTTATTTTCAGTTCCTAAATATATAGCCAGTTTAACACAATACTCTGGCTTCTAGTATGGAGTATACATGTAAGACAAAGATATTTATGAAAATAAAAGTATTGATCAACGAGGTTATCTTACTGGCTGGGTATTTAGTAGATTTTACTTAGAAATTAAGAATGAAGCACAGATTCTTTCTGAATTCCTGGAATTATGTAATTAAGTTTTATGTCGAGAAATAAGGAAAGGGAAAAGAAACTTCTTTAATACTACACACAAATAAATTAATTTACCTAATACGTTTTAAATGACCATTGTTGAGGAGTTTTATCTCAATTCTGGTCTATAACAATAGTTATGGTTCTTACGGTTTAGGATAATATATTAGTAACGACAACAATGAAGTTCGTCATATCCGACCGCTCCTAGCAAATTATCTTGGGGTGTGGGCTAGTTAGAGGCTGTCGTACTTCGATTATGAATTCCAAGATTTATGACTTTCATTTACGTCTTTGTAAAAGCGGATGCGTTATAAGAGTGGCAGTCAAATCCACCATGCTTTCAAACACGAGTAGTTTAATAGTTGGTGACTGGCGCCATTGACTAACATTATTTTCTTTAATTTGTCACTTTAAAAACAAAGACATTATTTAAAAACCGCACGAAGAGTATTAATTTTGAAACTCTCAGAAACCTTCCAAGATTTTTATTTAAGTTTGACGATAAAATGTATTATTTGAAGAATAGATACTCAGATTAAATATAATGATAAATATGTCAATATTCGACATGATAGCAAGACAAGAAATACACGAAATGTTTTACTTTAGAAACTATGAAATAAATATTGTCATCCCAATATACTGTCTCTTCAGTGAAGTAAACATCATTTTCAATACACACATACACAAAATAATCCTTTTTTTTCTAAAGGACTGTCTTCAGGTCTACAACGCTAAAATCAGAGCCTCGATTCCCTTCGATAGATACAACAAATAGCCTGATATGGTTTTGCTATAAAATAACACAAACTAAAGTACTGTCTACTTCTGTCGTTTTGTGGTACAAAACTTTTTGTACAAAAGATTTAAACTTTTCCTTATTACTTATTGGAAGTTTTCCAATCTAAACCTATTAAAAATCTTTCCTAGGATAAATTACTTATTTTATTCAATGTATTCGAAATGAATGCAAATAACCACTTTAGTTTCAAAACTTACAGGCTCACGTTACTTAGCAACTGGAAATTCTTTTGATAAACGAATTATATTAAAATATATATTGTGCCTCTTAAAAATCAGCGAATGTATAGTAATTTCAGGCTGTTTGGTTCCTGTGCTATTTCAGTAGGTTGGTGTATCATTTACAAATTGTTAGATTTGTACAAAAATAGACGTCTCACCTGCCAGACGAATGGCTTGATAATAGCTAAAGTGTCATGTTTAGCTATAGGATCGCTGGTTATGAAAGTCACTGAATCGAACGAGTAAGGAACGGTGAAGTCGACTGCTTCTCTTCTCTCTTCAG
The DNA here is from genome assembly GCF_004210375.1 of Tachypleus tridentatus. NCBI lineage: Eukaryota > Metazoa > Arthropoda > Merostomata > Xiphosura > Limulidae > Tachypleus > Tachypleus tridentatus. Next base: position 33,801,678 of record NC_134836.1, read on the forward strand.
TAATAGTTATTTGCGTCACTGAAAGGTCTACCTCCTGCAATAACCAGTTTTATTTTACGACATTTATTGCTCAGAATATTCCAGGTTTTGAAAAACGTGTGCAAACTGTAATTTATAAATATAGTATTTTAAAACGTTTTTTATAAAACAATTAAAAAGTAATTCATGTTAAACTTCATTACAGAATAAAAAAATTGAAATATTTCATAATGATACACCAAGCCTAAGTTACCGGTTTAAGTAAGAGATTTAATGATTTTATTTTTATTATTGGCTGTGAATGACATACACTTCCTAGCGTCAATATTCAATAACCGAGTGATATGTCGTCTTGTACGCTCATTAGACTCAATTAACTTTTCCTAATAGTATTTTAATAAGATACTTGTTCGTTGCCTGCTAAAAATAGTCAAACTAGAAAAATAACGGAATAATCCTCAGCCTTAAATATTCTTTCGCAAAAGGAACTTCTAATATATACATATTATTGTGAATTTTCCACCATCAGAGAATAAATGTCAAGTGTACTGAATTATGGATTTAAGTTTTCTGAAATAAAATTCCACTGAAGCCTTTAAATAAATTGATAATTACTACTATGTTACACACGTGTAATATTCATCTACATTTTAGTTTAGACCTTGGCTGGCCTTGCACTTATCTAATAACCTTTATAACTTACCTTTCTATGGACCACACCGATCATCCCACTCCACGATTTATCAGATAGTTTACTTCCCCATTCTCTATCTGTTGGTGTTTTGAAAACGTATCTAGAAATATTTGGGTGCATAAGAAAATGGAATAAGTTAGTTGCTTTAACTGTGAATTGCAACATTTATTTTTTGTAATGCACTATTGTGGAGTTTTACAATAACTGAAAGAATGACTGCCGGTCGACCTACGAAGCACCTTGTAAAACAAATACAGAGCATTTATATCATTATGCTAATACTTATTTTTCAATAGAATATTGTTCAGTTACTTGTGTGCTATGAATAAATTCTGATATTTTATTCCCTTTGAAATAAATTATTTATGGATATTAAGTAGAATATGTGATTTTAACAAATCTTCCATCAAGTGAATTGTTTCACATTTGAAACCAACTGCAATATAATATGGATAAAATGAGAAAAATTATGAAAATTACGTAGAATAAAAAGTCTAACTCCTAAACTTAGCACTCTTTGGGAACGCTGAGAAGTAAAGATGTGGGAATTATATGCGCGTATAATCAGTTCTATTTTTAAGGATTAATTTAGTATGCTCATTACATTCTTATAAATATATAAATTAATTGTAGTTTATTTTATAATACAATTGAAACTTTGTTGATTTAGAAACTTTGGTTGATTCAGAAACTACAATTTTTTGTAATAAACTACTATTAGTAGGCTAGGCTTAGTTATTTTTATTGTGAGTATAGTTACTTTTCTAATATGCAAAGAGCAGCATTCTCAACCTCCATTATTTATATTGAAAATATAATATCCTGTTTTTAGATTAAAAAGTTGTTAGTTTGTTTGTTTTTTGGAATTTCGCACAAAGCTACTCGAGGGCTATCTGTGCTAGCCGTCCCTAATTTAGCAGTGTAAGACTAGAGGGAAGGCAGCTAGTCATCACCACCCACCGCCAACTCTTGGGCTACTCTTTTACCAACGAATAGTGGAATTGACCGTCACATTATACACCCCCACGGCTGGGAGGGCGAGCATGTTTAGCGCGACGCGGACGCGAACCCGCGACCCTCGGATTACGAGCCGCACGCCTTACGCGCTAGGCCATGCCAGGCCCCAGATTAAAAAGTAAACGAATGGCTGCGTCCATTGATAACATCTTAAAATATCTTACAAAAGACTTAAGACTAATTTCCTTACAAAAGTCAAATAAGTTTAAAGTTCAGTAGATTCCGTCTCAATTAAAATAAAAATTAAGCCCAGAAATGTCTCACAACGAAGGACAGGGCTAATGAATAATAATGTTACGATAATTTTTTTTCATTCCACTATCATATTTTGATATTTAGATTCATGCATTTTATATTCATATTCCTTTTAATGTTCTCTAAGCTGATAACTCAAATATGAAACGATAGTAAGTAGTAGGCCTACGTTTGGTATTTAGTTGAGGCCGCACATTGTCTATCGTCAAGATAGGCCTACGCTTAATATTTAGTAAAGCTTTCTTTCGTGTGGAATATTGTTTTTTTTATTGGTTGCACTTTCCAAGATGCTGAAATCGTTGGATATATTTGTAATTTCACAGTCTTGCGAACAGGATGGTCATTCTTCGTCATGTTTTCAATGCTGTAACGTTAGGACTATGCCAAACAATTTCAATATCTTGGGAAGTCGGTCAGTGGAAAACAATACTCGGTATTAAATAAATCTTCTGGTAACACAATGTGCTTTCTAAATTGAGTGTAAACTAGATAGCGTCGTTTTCGTTTTTAAAAATAGGATTTACACGTCACTACATGAGGCCTAATAGTGTTTTATCCAAGAACGAAAAGGCGTGTGGGAAATAAAAATGAATATACAAGCGTATTTTCTATTTATACATCTGTTTTAAGACGAATAAAGGCAGAAAACGTAATTCACAGCAATACATAAGTTTTAACAGGGACACTAATTTACTTATTATTGAACTTCAAAATCTGAAATAGTTAATTTTCAATTGTAGCTTAATTTGTCTAACTTTTACCAAGACTAAATTTATCTCAAAATTTCATACTTTTAAGGTTTTCAGGCGTTTTATTATTATTGCAGATACAATGAAGATAGAAACGTTTTATGTTAGTATTTTTAGCATCGTGAACTCTTAAACCTTTTTTCAGATAATATACTGCTCTGTTGAGAAAAAGTTCTGTACAAATTAACATAAACTTCAATGTTAAAATACACAAATTCTTCCTTGAGAAAATGCTGTAAGTATATTTAACGATTATGTTAACTGATAATATGTTATTCCAACCTTTTTTTTCTTTTACTGAATTGCAGTGAGAGTGAATTATTCTAAAATTTTTCATATTGACAAAGAACCTCTCAGAAGACGAATGGATCTGAATTCGTTAATTAACATTAAAGAGATTGCTTAGCATAGCAATACTTTTTGTCTGGTTATACTTAAATCGGCCCGGCATGGCCAAGCGTGTTAAGGCGTGCGACTCGTAATCTGAGGGTCGCGGGATCGCTTCCCCATCGCGCCAAACATCCTCGCCTTTCAGACGTGGGGGCGTTATAACGTAACGGTCAATCCCACTATTCGTTGGTAAAAGAGTAGCCCAAGAGTTGGCGGTGGGTGGTGATGACTAGCTGCCTTCCCTCTAGTCTTACACTGCTAAATTAGGGACAGCTAGCACAGATAGCCCTCGAGTAGCTTTGTGTGAAATTCAAAAACAAAAAATATACTTAAATCTTGAAGGAGCAGTTTTTGTAGGTCACACTTCTTAATCACTTCTTTTTTAGGGACTAAAACAATTTTTTTATATCTTTATATACATTTTATATCTTAGACTTCGACATAATGTTTTTTCTGCATTTTCTGAAATAACACATTCCAGTGACTTTTAAGGATATGGCATGGTGATATTTCATAAAACACAACTTAGAATGATAATAGCTATTAGAATGTCTTTATTTTACTAAATTGTGTATATTTGCATGCTTATTGTGACGGTTTTCCCATCAGAGCTGTTGTTCAGTGAAATATATTTATCACATGGCAAATCAGTTTGGTCTTGAAAAATATATTTTATCTGTATTCAAAACACAACATGTCATTTTAACGACTTCAAGTTTATAAAACAACAACAATTCGATATATAATTTGTGTAGACTCATAACGAATTTTTTACGGATCTAAGTGTTTGGCCAGCAGAACCATAGAACAACATGAGAAGATCCTCAAACTATACTTTTCAGACCTTCAGAGGTAATAGTCCTAAATCATAACATACTTTCAAGAATCTTGTAATAAAGATAAAACGCATAAAGTACATATTGTAAAGTGAACACAAGGGTTTATTTGTTGGTTAGTTTGATTTTTTAAAGTTAGCACAAAGTTACACAATGGGCTATCTGTGCTCTGTTCACCACGAGTATCAAAACCCAAATTCTAGCATTACAAGTGCAGACAATAACGCAAGGGTTATGTTATGAAATATAACCATTATTATGTTTACTTCGTTATTTAACAAAACACAAAAATCGATAGCTATTGTTTATAGAACGATATTATTTATAGTAACAAAATATATCATTTGAAACAAGAAAGCTTAAATTTTTTTCACCTAAAATTCAGTTTCCTGGCGAGGACATCTAGCAGCTTGAAATTCGATCCATAAAAAGGCGTAAAAGTTCCGTTAGAGCCTTCTTCCAGCACAAAATATGGAAAGATTTGTTTCTTTGTTTTTGAATTCGCACAAAGCTACTCGAGGGCTATCTTTGCTAGCCGTCCCTAATTTAGCAGTATAAGATTAAAGGGAAGGCAGCTAGTCATCACCGCCAACTCTTGGGCTACTCTTTTACCAACGAATAGTGGGATTTACAGTCACATTATAACGCCCCCATGGCTAGGAGGGCGAGCAAGTTTGGCGCGAACCCGCGACCCTCAGATTACGAAGCGCACGCCTTAACGCGCTAGGCCATGCCAGGCCCTCAGAGTTACTCCCAAGCCACTAAGGATATAGTTTGTTATGCTAACTCACAAATTCATGGACTTAAAGTGTATGGTTTGTAAAACATTAGGTAGCTGATATACACTAATCAATTTAAACTCTCTTACGTCAGTCAGATGTTTTAGGGATCAGATATACACTTAATAATACCTACACTAACAATAGACGCTACCAAGATGTCTTCTTTGAAATCCAGAAAATCCTGGTTTTGTATAAATGGAGATGACTTAGGACTGATGCCATGACGTTGTGTCCATTTTCCTACGATTTGTATTCCAGTACAACGGTGATTTTCTTTGGGAACTCCATAAATGTTGTATCTTATCTGAATATGACTAAATATATTATTTTTCATTCAATAAAAACTGCATATACACTACGCTTGAAGTACTCAAAGAGCAAACATTCTGCATAAAACATTGAAAGGCACATATGATGAAAAAAATTCGCATTAAACTCTGATTGAAAGCATTGACTTGCGTTACCCTGGCACATACAAGTCAAAAGCTAGATTTATTAGGTCATAATATATCACAGAGCAAAGTAGGCAGAGGAAATAGTAAATGTCAAAAATATTACACAATTAGTTGCGGATATAATTGTATTATATTGTATTCATATCAGCTAGATAATAATATATAATTAGTCTCAAATATCATGATAACCTCACTTAGAAATATCTGACATGATATGAAATGGAATATGATATATCCCAGACATAATACACTACAGCTAAATAGGTGAGCCCGGCATGGCCAGGTGGTTAAGGCGCTCGCTCGTAATTTGAGAGTCGCGAGTTCGAATAACCCGTCGCACCAAACATGCTCACCCTTTCAGCCGTGGGGGCGTTATAATATTATAGTCAATTCCACTATTCGTTGGTAAAAGAGTAGCCTAAGAGTTGGCGGTGGGTGGTTATGACTCATTGCCTTCTCTCTAGTCTTATACTGTTAAATTAGGGACGGCTAGCGCAGATAGACCTCGTGTAGCTTTGCGCGTAATTAAAAACAAACAAACAAACAGCTAAAAGGTAACGAAAATTTACGTGTTTATCTTGTTAACAAGAGTTTGATCAGGTTAAACTACCTTTGTAGTGATGCTATGTTTCCCAAGTACAAAGAGATCAAACATAAACCTATTTGTATTTCGCTTACTCCTAGAAAAAATTATTTTTTCAGCAACGAAAGGTTGTTAATTTAAGAATTCCCCGCAAAGCTACTGGTGGACTATCTGCGCTAGCCGTCCCTAATTTAGCAGTAGTAGACTTGAGTAAGTGTAGCTAGTTAACACCATCAACCGCCAGTTTTTTTAACTACTGTTTTACCAATGAATAATGGGATTGATCGTCACATTTTAATTCCCTTTCGCGTGAAAGGATGAGCATATTTTGTGAAGGGTTTCGAACTTTTGACTCATAGATTGAGAGTCGAGTCTCAAATGACAAAACTCAAATGACAAAAAAATATTTATTATATTAATCTTAGTCCACTTTCTAAAGATTACAAAGAGCAAAAGGTCCGTTGTTACTCACTTTAGTGATATAGGATAAAATAATATTGAAAACACATTACAAGAGTCTTCAGCTTCACGTCACTACCCTACTAAAGTAAATACAAGTGGCTGTATACAACTCTAAGAAATACCAAAGTATATTTGGTATTGACCAGCAAGCCAAGTCAGGTTACCGAGGAAAGTAAAGTAAATGATAATAGACACAATGTAAAATTTTGAGAATATTTTGTAAACATTTTAAAGCATAGTAATTTAGAGAGATTACTTGTTAGATACATTTATATAAAATAATATATTTGTAAATTACCTGTGACATTGTACAAGATTTTTTATCAATACGGTATGGCTTATCGGATAGAAATATGCATGATAATATGGAACTTTACAAAGTATCTTTTAATTTATTTTCATCAATGTTCCTTGAAATAACATTCAACCGAAAAACTTGCAGAGATAATTCAAGGTGATATGTATATTCACGACAAAACAGTATAGTACTTTCCAAGTATTTCTGGTCTAAGGAAACAAATGTCCTTTTTTTGGAAATAGAAATGAGTAGGTAAGCTACAAGCTATGTTCTGAGCAAACTTAATATGTTTAACTTGTCGATTACGATTAGAAACTGTCTTAAGACAGGTGATACTGGTTGTAATTAAGGGTAAAGGTACATAAAGGGCTATCTGTGCTCTGCTGACCATGGATATCAAAACTGACTACTGGTGTTCTAAGTCCACATACATACCGCTGTACGACTAGGAGTCAGCCTTATATTGTTGGCTTATATATCTGTTATAGGGTTGCAACGATTTATTATGGCAAATGTAACAAGCTTTGTTTGGGTATTATTAAACATGTCCATCAAAAATTCTGTTATTGAAAAATATAAAATTTATTTGGCAATTAAAAGTTTCGAAATTATTAAAAATAATAAATTTAAAATCCAGTCTTTCTGTTTTCCTTTCAAATTATGTGTGTGTGTGTGTCTGAAGGAATGTTTCTTGTTAAGCGCAAAGCTACACGATAGGGTTTCTATGCATTCCATGTTGCAGCTATTGGAACCTGGTTTTTAGCTATATAAGACCTTTTGCTGAGCCGCTGGAGGGTTAGGGGACTCATAATAAGAAATAAAGATAAAATAAAAGATATAACTTCAAACATAAACACGTGTACAGAATGAACAACTAAATATTTTAATGATTTATTTATGTTATTTAAAAGCTCCTGGTGGTTAGGACGTTTGACTAATACCGATCGAAACCTTAAACCTACAATGCCCTCCTGCGAGTCTTCTTAATATGATTGTCAATTGCACTATTACTTGGTAAAGATTAGCTCAAGAGTTGGCGGTGTGTGTTGCTGGCCGGTTGCCTTCCCCGTGATCAGTAATTCCAAAGTTAGAACTGCGTCACAAACCCTTTGTTATTTTGCCATAAACAAAGGGTATCTGTATTCTGTATTTATGGCAAAACTATGAAGGTTGTCTACCGTCATCTCTTATTGAGAACTACTAAAAACAAGAAGGCAGGCAGTAAACTGTTTGTTTGTTTTTGATTTCGCGCAAAGCTACACAAGGGTTATCTGCTAATTTAGCAGTGTAAGACTAGAGGGAAGGCAACTAGTCATCACCACCCACCGTCAACTCTTGGGCTACTCTTTTACCAACGATTAATGGGATTGAACGTAACATTATAACTCCCCCACGGCTGAATAGGCGAGCATGTTTGGTGTGATAGGGATTCGAACCTGTGACCCTCGGATTACAAGTCGAGTTAGGTAACTGTACCCATCATTCAGACCATACGACGATAGACTGTCACTTATAAAACGCACCCACAGGTTAATATTATTACGGGAAATATTAGCTCAAGCAATAATTTAAAAAGAATAATTTCTAAACGTGCAGAATAATACATAATAAAATAATCTGAAAAATTAGAACACGATCATAGGGTAAAAACTGAAAGCATGTTAAAAAGAAAAAAATAATAAAATATTATAAATATAAAAATACAAATAAACGTAGGAATATTAATTAAAGTTATACACTCGTGTTTTAATTATAAATCTTATGGATTTAAGAGCAATATTAACTAAAAAAATGAAATTAAAGATAAAAAATAACGTGTATTAGTTTGTTTAGTGTATTAGATTTTATAATTTTTTTCTTTTTTTAGACCTGGAAAATAAATGAAGTGTATTCAATATTAAAGATGTTTACTGGACTTTTGGTAAGCCTAATTAAATGCTCTGTAATCTGAAACTTTCTATACAAAATCTCTTGTATAACTTTATCTCTTTCTCGGAACTTTAATTATTTTAGTAAGTCATTCTACACTGTCTTTTAGACTATTATGAGTAAAGTTCCTAGGATTTGTTTCGTAAATGTTGATTCGTAAATAACATAGAAAACAAATTTTTAACATAAAATATTGATCTTTCACGACCATACTTTTGATCGAAGTCTTAATCTCGTGAATTTTTATCACCTGTTCATTAGAGTTAGATAATAGTTAAGGTTATAAAATATTTATTTCATTGCTAGTGATAATTTTGTTAGTGTTTTATTATTTCATTTTGTTAACAGCATAATTGCATCACCTTTCTTGAAGTAGATGTTATTGGTTTTGTTATTATATGCTTTCCAAGAAGTTTTTAAAAATATTAGATTTATTAAAATCAGTGATATAATATTTCAGAGTGGGATATACATTATTAATATACTTGTAAAAATACTGACATATCAGGGTTTTTTTCTGAAATTATATCTTCAGAAAATGATTAAAGTTTATAATTGGTTTTATTTGTTAATCACAAGTGTCATTTAGTTTTATATAATTATCTGTGAGTGTTCTGGTTTTAATGGCATTTTTTTAATTCTTTAATTTTTGTCTTACATTGATATTTGTAAATAAACAATCCATCAGCTTTGAAAACAGTACATAATCTAATTGTTTTTAATTTTTTATTATATTATGAATATAATCCACAACCTTATTTTCAAATGATTTATTAAACATTTCACAGCTGCTATATAATATTTAGATTAATTTATATTGTCTACTTGAACTATATTAAGGAAGTTAATAGTAGGAAAATAATGATAACTATTTACATCTTAACTAGTATAAACAAAATTCTGTGTTAATGTACAACTTGGATGTTACCAGTATAAAGTAAAGAGCATAAGCCTTCTCAAGGGCATTATTTATATAGGCTTGTATGTCGTTTCACATTATACATTAAACACGTCGTTTCTATTACGGTCAGGATTAACATACCCTAAAGCTCGAGACCTATTGTTTAGATTTCTAAGTTGTTATTACATTTTTCATACAGGTGATTAAATTTTCAAACATTTGCTAGCCTGCAGAGTTTGTAGAAGATACAAAAAAGTTAAATATGAAAATTTTACTAAAGTTGGCACACAAACACATATGCTATTGTTTCATTAGTATTAGAGCAGGGGTGTGCAACATTTTTCGTCGGTGGGCCATATAACCAACTTCATCAATCAAGCGGGGCCACTTAAAAAAACAAGCTTATTCGTGTACATGCACAATAAATTAAAAAAAATTCTCAAAATGCAAGCAATAATATTTTATATTTTTGCATGAGTGATCATTTTAGTGCGACACTTGAAATTTAGAGTCCTTGCAGAGCTTGTCAATATCAGCTTTGACAGAAGTGGTTGCCACTCTTAACTGACTGGTCAAATGTTCATCAGTCAGCTGACTTCTACATTTGGTTTTGATGAGCTTCATTTTGGAGAAAAATTGCTCACAGCAGTAGGTGCTACCAAAAAGGGAGGCAATTCTTTGTGCATGACGGGACAAATTGGGAAACTTTTCACGTACACAGAGTTTGTAAAAGTCTAGCAAACTGTTTTCAGAGAATTTCCTTTTAGTGTCCATGTCAGCCTGCAGTTAAATGAGTTCCATTTGGCAATCATCAGGACTGTCTTCCACTGCCAAATCAAAAGGTTGAGCGAACAATTTCAATCTAATTTCAGTTTGTCTGAAATCTGGAAATCTGTTTGCAAACTCATCACGCAGCTTTTGTACACTGGTTCCATATTTGGTGCAATCCAGATTAGGAAATTCCAGTTTCCTGGTTGCAAGACATGTAAAATGGGTCAACATGGCTCTTCTCAACTGAACCTGGAAAAGTTCCAATTTCTTCTCAAAAGCACAAATATGCTCAAACAACTTATTCACAAGTTGACTTTTCCCTTGTAGTTTTAAGTTTAAATCAGACAGATGCTGTGTAATGTCTGTGAGGAATGCTAAGTCATTCAGCCAGTTCTCATTGCTCAAGAAGTCCACATTCTGACGTTTGAACTTAATCTCCTCTCGCAGATTCCAGAATCTCTTCAAAGTAGCAGGTCTACTAAGCCAACGTACAGCAGAGAAGTACAAAACATCTGAATACTCACTGTCCAGCTCATCTAAAAAAGTTTTAAATTGTCGATGATTTAATCCTCGTGTTCGAATATAATTTACGCATTGGACGACATTTTTCATGACTTCTGCAAAATCCAGAACTTTGGTGCACAAGCTCTCTTGGTGAATAATGCAATGGCTTACAACTACGTCTTGTGCTCCAATTGCAGTTAGAAATTTCTTGGTGAATCCATTTGTCCTACCTGTCATGGAAGGAGCACCATCTGTTGTAACACCACATAATTTATAAGGATTCAGTTCAAACTTTTCTACAACCTTAAGCACTTGTTCACAAATATCCTGTCCTGTGGTTGTGGAGGAAAGGCTTACCATATCTAAAAACTCTTCGAAAACATCAAAGCCTGCAGTAACAGCTCTGATGAAAATGACAAGTTGGGATGTGTCATTGATATCAGTGCTTTCATCCAAAGCCAGACTGAAAGCTTCACACGAATTCAATCTCTTTTCAAAGTTTCTTTGATGTCCTCTGAAAGATCTTTTGTCCTGCGTGAGACAGTAAAGGGAAAGGCTAGTTTGCTCCACCAAATATTTTTCTCTGGACATGCATATTCTGTGAATATTGTTAAACAATTTTAATAAATTCTCCATCACTGAAAGGCTTTCCCTTTTCTGCCATACATTCACAAAGCTTAAAACTCAGTTTGTCACCAGTTCTGAATTTTTCTTGAAAGTGGTAAAACACCTTGTTGCTTTTCAATGGATGTTTTTAAATGTTCAATTTTGTCCTTTCGTGCCTGACCAACAATTTCATCAAACTGGGAGGAGTGCTTAGTTGCGTAATGTCGCTTAATATTGTACTCTTTCATGACTGCAATTGTAGTTTGACAGACGAGGCAGACAACACCTTGATTATGTGGGACAACAAGATATTTTGTGCACCATTCACTGTTGAATAACCTTCCTCATCATCAATTTTTCGTTTCTTAACTGCTGACATTTTACTAGCCCTGAAATCAAAACAAAAATTATTCTCACGAAAATAGCAAAGTAGAAAAAAAACATAGAATTTATTTACACATGGAACCTCTTATGGACAGAAACACATGTTTCTAAATTGGCATCCCGATCATAGCCTTCCGGTACTTAAATTAATTGAGAATAGCAAAATACAGTGTGACCTCGCCTATTCGCGGTTCGCCATTCGCGGCCCCGCATATTCGCGGGTTATGCGCGAACTGCGTTTTGTAGGTCACAGAGACTGAAAGGGCTTTTCGAGGAGATTTCTGTTGTATTTACTCAATCAAGCCGTTTTATCAATTGTCGTCTTCACCAAACAAGATTGGACTGCTATTGGCTGACTGCCTCAGCTTCCCCAACAACGCAAACGGCAAAGCACAGCCCGGTAACGCACGGTACAATTTAGTGAAATACATAACAGTATGCAATATTGCTACATTATTACTGCATCAATGAGTATAAGTATCATTAGTGTTTGGGAAGCATTTCATATAGTATATAATCGCATACATATACGTTTTAAAACTGCGTCCAATATTCGCGGGAGGGTAAAGAACGTAACCCCCGCGAATAACGAGGTCACACTGTACATAGAATCAGATGCATCTGAAAGCAAATATTTTAATAAATTCAGTAAAGTCACAACAATATGCTAAATAATAATCAATTTACCTTCAATCTCTTGTAGTAACTGTAAAAGGTAATAAAATTTTCACCAATAATGAATGACGGACAGCAGAGGTTAGGGAAAATTGTCGCCAGCGGGCGAAGGCGAGGTTCAGGACATGACGTTGAGTTGTAGACAATAGTGCTAGTGCACGTCACCTATTCATGCCCTAAGGAGGCCGACCAATCGAATTCGGCCTGCTCCTCTCTAGCAAAGATAATTTTAGAAGTTTGTCGAGTCGAAGCCTGGGAATCCCGTAGGATCGATGCTTTTAAAAATATTCCATTTGCGTTGGATTACAGATCAGGCCACATGGTTAGATTACAACAACTAGGGCCACACTAAATGGCTTGGCGGGCCGGGTTGTGGCCCGCGGGCCGCCTGTTGCACACCCCTGTATTAGAGGATAAATGTCTAACAACTTTAATGCGGTCAAATTTTATAGTCATTGAAGTTGTATAACCTTTAGAGTTAATTATTTTCTGTCAGCTAACTGTGATACTTATTATATAATAATAATCATGAACTTTTCTCATTCTGTCAAAGAACCTTGTAAAGTTAATGAGATTATTCTTCACTCATTATCAGCTTTATATTAAATATTATCGTTTACTCTAATTATTTGGTGGTGGCGAGACCTTGTTCTTCTAAGTACTTTGTTGTACCAGTTTTTCTGTTTCCATACTGAATTTGAGGACTTTCAGTTTCAAAACGTATTGTCTATTGTCCTCTCAATCGTTTAACAGTCTCATTGTATAAATATTTGTTTTCGAAAATGCATTTATATTCTTTTAATTTTAAATCTACAAGGGTATCAAACTTTGCTGTCGACTAATTTGGATTTTGCATTAAACCAAATATATACATTCATTTAATATGCCACCTATGATATCTCTTCTTACATACATGTCTATACTATCGTATAAAAAATCAAATAACTAAAGAAGATCTCTGATAAGTAATAGGAAATATGTTTCATAATTTATAATTAATAAATCGTCTAAGTACCTTGATTTTTTATTCATCAGGTCTGATATCCTCGATATTTTTCTCTACCAAAAATCAATTAAGTTTGAAAAAACTAGTCAAAAAGTAATGTAACAAATCAAGACATTTTCTTTTTTAATAACTTGTTTTCAAAATTAACACTAGTTGGCTGCCGACCATGAAAAATAACACCATACTGACCCTTGCAGTTTTTCTCTCTTTTTGCACAACGGCCACAGAACAAAAACAATGAGTTTCAAAGTTGGTAGTGAGAGTTGTTTCAGAGATGTTGGTATTGCGGAGAAATAGAACCTTGTTGTACTTGTTTTTTAATTAAGCACAAAGCTACTCAATAGGCTATCTGTGCTCTGCCCACCACGGGTATCGAAACACAGTTTTTAGGGTTGTAAGTCCGCGGACATACCGCTGAGTCACTGGTGGGCAAGAAATAGAAAGAGAACCCAGCGTACACTTTGTAAACAAAACTCTTTCAAAAAATACTGTAAAAGTAAGATAATTTAAACCTTGAATAAAAGATCGAATAAAAACTGTACTGTGTTATGCAAAAATATTAATTGATCATCAATGATTTTGGACAGTTTTCCATATCCTCTTCTAACTTTAATTTCTCTAACGCATATACAGATTTAAGCATAAATTAATTTGTTTTGTAGAAAATGAATTAATATTTAATTTCTATTTTTTTTACTGCTAAACATTACACATAATTTACTGCAACTGTAAACGCGGTATCATTGAGACAATATTAATAGAATATCTAATGAAGAAAATTTGTGTGGGTGTGTGTATATATATATCTAATGAAGAATATGTAAAGTTAAGAAATAAATCTGATTAACTCATATCGTTGTAGATCACCACCTTTTGGTAAAAAATATATATATACACACACACATATTCTTCATTATATATATATATATACATAATGTTTGTTTGTTTTTGAATTTTGCACAAAGCTACTCGAGGGCTATCTGTGCTAGCCGTCCCTAATTTAGCAGTGTAAGAATAGAGGGAAGGAAGCTTGTCATCACCACCCACCGCCAACTCTTGGGCTACTCTTTTACCAACGAATAGTGGGATTGACCGTAACTTATAACGCCCCCACGGCTGGGAGGGCGAGCGTGTTTGGCGGGATGGGGATACGAACTCGCGACCCTCAGAGCCTATATATATAATGAAGAATATGTGTGTGTGTGTGTATTTTTTCTTATTTATTGTGCCAGAAGCTTTTTCAAAAATATATTTTTTATTGTAACAAAGATTGTGAATTTCAGTACTCTCGTAAATTTTCCTCAAAATTTAACCAAACCTGAACAAAAGATCCCTTCTGGCTAGTTTCGTCAAAGAAAAAAACAACGTATGTTGACAACATGTATTCCGTTAGTTCTCCAAAAGGTAAGAGTTTACTCTGCAACGTTTTTTCATCAAGATTGATCACTTCTTCCAAATAAACAATCGTGGTTGTAATTCCAGCTTCTTGAAGTCTAACAGTGATACAGTCGTAGTAAGAGACTTCTGTACCTTTGTTGAGAGAAAATATAACGTCAGTCATAAACTGAAATGAAGGTAAAAACAAATGGATGGCAATGGAGGAAAGCTTGCACCTTTTTAAAGTATCTTCTATTCACTTTCTGTATAAGTTTGTCGTAAAACAACGTAAATATACATATCTTCTGTTATCTTCTAAGTAGCTATAAACCCAACTATATTCAAAATGAGAAACTTACTAATTTTGTTTGATAGTAGTAAAGTCACATGATCGAGTCGAAGAAGTTGAGCTAGGTCCACAACGACTTCTGTTTGAGGTCCTAAAATATTCTGATTGTTGTGTTTATTAGCTACCACTGTCGACGGTTCTGGAGGGAATAGTTTAAAAATTAAATTTAACATTATTTGATTTATTATTGATAATTCAATCGTTATGGTTATTCAAGATGAAAACGGAATTCCCTTCCATTGAAAACATTGTGTAATGGTTTGGTTTGATTTGAATTTCGCGCAAAGATACACGAGGGCTATTTGCGCTAGCCGTCTAATGTAGCAGTGTAAAACTAGAGGGAAGGCACCTAGTCATCAACACCAAACGGCAACTCTTGGGCTATTATTTTACCAACGAATAGTGGAGTTGACGGTAACATTATAACGCCCCGAAGGGTGAAAGGGCGAGCGTGATTGGTGTGAAAGGTATTTAAACGAACTTGAAACGTAATCATGTCATAAATTCCAAGTTGCGCTTATTAGTCCAGGCTATAATTTAGCAGCCAAATCTTGTGCAAGTTGTAAAATATAGTAGTAAAAAAACTATGTAAAATAATAAAAATAGATAACATAATCATTCATTAAGAATGTTTCAAAGGGTTAACTATGAATTAGTTAACCCTTTAACAACGACCATCATGAATTCATGCTGCTATTTACAGCATTCCCGCTGTTTAGGTTTTAATCTCATTATTTCTTGGTAGCGATAATAATAAAACTTCAGAAGTTGTATAGTAATAATAAAATTACTAATTATTACTATGTGTTTGACTGTTCCCTATCAAGTTTAGACGAAGTTTTTTTTTTGTTTTTATTAGAACCAAAACGATTAAATACTCCGTTTATTAAAATATTTGTCAAGTCTGTTGTCTTTATTACTGTCATACTCCTTTTACTGAAACGTAAAATATTTATTTGGATAGATATATTATAACCGGATCTAAAGCACACTCTTTTAACATAAATTATTCTTCTATAAAAGAATTAACCTAATCAGTTCTCTTTTATCAAGATCGGCCCGGCTTGGCCAGGTGGGTTAAGGCGTTTGACTCGTAATCTGAGGGACGCGGGTTCGAATCCCAGTCCCACCAAACATGCTCGCCCTTACAGCCGTGGGGGGTGTTATTATGTTACGGTCAATACAACTCTTTGTTGGTAAAAGATTAGCCCAAGAGTTGGCGGCTGGTGGTGATGACTAACTGCATTCCCTCTAGTCTTACACTGCTAAATTCGGGACGCCTAGCACAGATAGCCCTCGTGGAGCTTTGCGCGAAATTCAAACCAATTCAACATAAGAACTGAAACCTGGTGGTTTGGTTTAATTATAGCCACCAAACCTAACTGGTATAGACCCATTAACTTGCTGGTTGGTTTCATTATAGTCACTAAATCTTAAATTACTCTCCACTATCTGCTTGTTGATTTAATTATAGCTACTAACACAAATCGTAAGCATTTCAATCTGCGAGGTTGGTTTAATAAAAACTTACTTAAAGCCAATTTCAACAGTTAAATCTCTCGTTTTGATTTAGTTATGCATATTAAACCTCAAGTTAAACACTTCAGTCTGCTAATTTGGTAAGGCGGTGACCACTCTAGATCTCATATATTACATTCATGAATAATATACATTAGAAAAATGTCTCCAACAGGGAAAACAGATCATTATAATTCACTAGTAGTTGAAGTTGTTAAAACTATATTTAATTTATCCTAACTGTATGCCAATTATACTTGTTAGCCTTCTCTTTGAACTTAAGAACATTACAAATATTATCAAAATACATATATGTATTTATATTGATATCCTTTTCAATTATTTTAATTTCTAAATCTAAATAATATGCTTATATATATACACAAACATACAGATGTGGGACGTTGTGAGCTTGAGCACCCACATCTCGAGCTCTTATTTCTAATTTCTATTATTATAACTTATTTATTTTATTCCTTTAGTTTATTTTATTTCTTTACGTGAGATTGGCAAATGGAGGTTGAAACTTATAGACGGTGTATCCCCACAGAAATGTGGGTCCTACCTCCTCAGTCACCTCCAAAACCTATAGTACATTCTATATCCCACATTATAGTCTGTATACCTTGGGATCCTTTCCATTAGTGCTGAGTTTTTCTTTTATTTTTGTTTCGGCTTATTTTGTTTATAGTAAACTAACACTAGTCAGAGTTTGTATTTGCTGTTTTAACACAGTCCTTCCTTTTGATTTTGTTTTATTTTACTTAACTCTTATTGTTAATATACTCTTTAAACATATATATATAAATATATAGTATTTAGAAATACTACTACTACAAAAGAAAATTGAAAGATAAATTACAGATGAAAAATAAAAAAATTTATAATCTTCATATTTAGTACAACAGAAACTCAGTAAATGTGCTTCAATTCAGCAAATAGTTAATATTTCCTGTTAATAATTTTTCACAACAGTAAAATTTATGACAAAAAAGATGTATTTGGGATAGGATCACATCTAGAGCCGACTATGAATGTTTATTTCTAGCACTTGACCTATTGAATTTAAACACGTGCGCTAGAGGTTTGCTGGTGATACGTTTCTAGTATTTTATATTAAAGGATATGTATCTAATTTTTTGTGATGCTTCAACATTCAAATAATTGCATAAAATTTACCTAATAAACAGAAGACAAAGACAAATTATATTTTGTTACGTATTAGAATTTATCTCGGACGAGTCTCCAATTTATTGTGTTACGTAGGTTACGTCTTACAATTTTAAACATCCGGAAATTTGAACTTAGAAGTAAACGGAATGTCGATATGTATTAAATTTATGACATTTGCTAACAAGATGGATAAACACAATTTTCTTTCTTAATATAATTTAATATACAAGCAATAATACAATTTATAAACTCTCAAACAACATTCAGTCTTCTGTCTGGTCTGGAACTGAATATTTTATCGACGATCCAGGTCCACGACAAGCATATTAATTTTGAATATTATTACACTTCGCTTAAACTAGCTTATTGTCTATACTTGGCTGGTCTCATGCCTCTTACTAGTTGACTTTTTACCGAAGAAGATATTTAATGTCCTCGTAGAAATACTAACGTTCGAAGTCAATTCACTGAAGTTAAACAGTTTGTAATATTCAAAAACTATAAACGTTCCTGGTCAAATGTCTATAGTTTCACTATTAAAAAGCGTTTATTACAATTATTGCTCCTGAGGTCTGTATTATATTGACTGTAGCAGGTCAATCAGTACTCTAAAACTGTCCCTTTGTGTGTATTGCGATGTCTAGCTTTTACACTCATTAAGCGAGTTTCTCGAAAATCTACTTGGCAACAATATTGAGAGATGAGCTAGTGCTTTCGTAAAACGCATATTGTTGATTCTTGTACTTGGAATATTTTACAAAGTTAGAGAATGGGCAGGACTTGCGCAATACACATTTTAACACAATGAGTTACACGCATTTTTAAATATATATTTAACTGAAACAAATATTAAAATAAATAAATGATAGTAAATCCGTTATACTTTCCCAAATATCCAAATTAGGTGGCTGAATAATCAATTTACTGTGTATACCGAAATGAGACATTTACTAACCTGGACACTCGTTTTAACACACAATTACGGGCCTGGCATGGCCTGGTGGTTAGGTCACTCGACTCACAATCCTGTTATC
Source organism: Tachypleus tridentatus (assembly GCF_004210375.1). NCBI lineage: Eukaryota > Metazoa > Arthropoda > Merostomata > Xiphosura > Limulidae > Tachypleus > Tachypleus tridentatus. The sequence goes on from NC_134836.1 coordinate 33,820,405, forward strand.
GAACACCCTTTCAGCCTTGGATGAGCTCTAACATTACGGTCAATCAAACTCTTCATTGTAAAAGAACTACCGAAAAGTTGACGGAGGGTGGTGTGCACTATTTGTTTTCCCTCTAGTCTATCACTCAAAATTAGGAACGGCTAGAGCAGACAGCCCTTGAGTAACTTTGCACGAAATTCAACAAACAAATCAAACACAATTTTTTATAAACAGCCTTCTAAACAGACCTTACAGCATGTGTTCTATCTCTATCCACCTTAAAACTGCTTTTTTCAAAGCTTTTAGAAAACAATGGTTATTTCTCGAATTTTTCTGGAAAAGGTGTCACATAAGTTTCTGCCAAGCGAGCCGCGCCGTTAAGAATGCTGTTTCACGATTTGTGTTTATTCTAGTTCTTTCATACTTGTGAACACACTCAATCTCCTCAAAACTCCAATATTCAGAAATTGAAATTAAAAAATGTACAAACGTATTTAATCGGAGGATATAACTTGTATTTTGTAATAAACAGAAACTACATGTGGGCTATCTGCGCTCTGTCTGAAACTGAGAAGTGAATCCCGCATTTTTTAAAGTTCGAAATCTTACTGCTGTTCCACAGAAGAACATTAAATAAATTATATTTAACTCAAAGTAAAGACTAATTTTAATATTGTTTCACATAATTAGCAGTTTCATGTTGTTTTCTATTAAAATACGCGATGTAGAGAAGTGAAAAAAATAGCATTCATTGAAATCATTTATTTTCTAGGTAAAATACAGGTGAGAGGTTCCCAGCAGAAAATAATGTACTCTTATATTGATGTTGTGAACTTGTTTTTCCTTTAATCATAACAGGACCAAACTTAATTGGTGGGCTTGGGGAAGGCGGGAATAAAATGTACCTGGAAGATCACCCAACCATAATCAGTGATGACGAGAAACCCACTTGTTGAGAAATATATATGCAAAACGGCTCGTTTGGGCTGAGAAAACACTTTACATAGAAGAGCGAACAACGTTTCGACCTTCTTCGGTCATCGTCAGGTTCACAAAGAAAGAGGTAACTGACCGGAAGCTGACCACATGTTTGAAAGGGGGTTGTGTAACTGTGTGTCGAAATGTAGAGGGCGGTATTAGATGTTTGAATATATAATTTTATTTATTATATTAATATAGGTATAAAGGCGTTCCTTTATATTGGTTTATTTTGGGTTTAAGTTGTTGTATAAGTAAGGCTTCTTTAATTTTACGTTTGTTTATGTTTGTTTCTTTATTTAGTATTTGAGTGTTTTCTATGGTTATGTTGTGTTTATTTGACTTGCAGTGTTCGAAAACGTGTGAAGGTGACTTTTTATGTTCTTTGAATCTGGTTTCCATTTTTCTACTTGTTTCTCCAATATAGAAGTCGTGGCAGTTATCACATTGTATTTTATAAATAATGTTGGTGTGGTGTTTGTCAGTGTAGTTTTTACATAGTATAGACCTCAGTTTTGTGCCGGGTTTTTGAATAAATTTGGTATTAATTGGAATGTCATATTTTGTTACTAATTTTTGCCAAATGTTGGTTATTTGTTTGCTGATGTCGGGAATATATGGTATACAGCAGTATATGGTTTCGTGGTTTTTTGATTCGTGAGCTGTATTTACTTTAGTTGGTTGATTTTGCTTTCTGTGTAGGTGTGTGCGTATAATGTTTTCTACGGTTTGTGGAGGAAACTTATTGATGTTGGTGAAGTATTGTTTTATTTTGTCTAATTCATCGTTAATTAAGTAAATAAAGTAAACAAAATAAAGTTAATAAAGTAAACAAAACAAAAACTCAACATACTAAGAAACCAAATAAACACAGCCATAAAACTATGCTCACCAGATAAAATTAACGATGAATTAGACAAAATAAAACAATACTTCACCAACATCAATAAGTTTCCTCCACAAACCGTAGAAAACATTATACGCACACACCTACACAGAAAGCAAAATCAACCAACTAAAGTAAATACAGCTCACGAATCAAAAAACCACGAAACCATATACTGCTGTATACCATATATTCCCGACATCAGCAAACAAATAACCAACATTTGGCAAAAATTAGTAACAAAATATGACATTCCAATTAATACCAAATTTATTCAAAAACCCGGCACAAAACTGAGGTCTATACTATGTAAAAACTACACTGACAAACACCACACCAACATTATTTATAAAATACAATGTGATAACTGCCACGACTTCTATATTGGAGAAACAAGTAGAAAAATGGAAACCAGATTCAAAGAACATAAAAAGTCACCTTCACACGTTTTCGAACACTGCAAGTCAAATAAACACAACATAACCATAGAAAACACTCAAATACTAAATAAAGAAACAAACATAAACAAACGTAAAATTAAAGAAGCCTTACTTATACAACAACTTAAACCCAAAATAAACCAATATAAAGGAACGCCTTTATACCTATATTAATATAATAAATAAAATTATATATTCAAACATCTAATACCGCCCTCTACATTTCGACACACAGTTACACAACCCCCTTTCAAACATGTGGTCAGCTTCCGGTCAGTTACCTCTTTCTTTGTGAACCTGACGATGACCGAAGAAGGTCGAAACGTTGTTCGCTCTTCTATGTAAAGTGTTTTCTCAGCCCAAACGAGCCGTTTTTGCATATATATTTCTCAACAAGTGGGTTTCTCGTCATCACTGATTATTATTTCATCACGGCGACTGTACGAGAAGTGTAAGTTTTTGTGTTTTTCTCAGTGTATTTGTACTTACCTGTTACCTGTTACCATTATGTCTGAACTAGCATACCGTACACCACTATTAACAGTACACGCTCACACGATCGTTAAGAAACTAAGGAATTTAAACCAACGAATTATTAATAGAAGAAATGACATTTATTTTATTCAACAATGTAGAAAAGAACAACTAACCCCTAATTTTGTAAAGGTAAAACTTTCAAAAAATTTTAATGCATACACAAACATTATCCAAAATTTACAGAAAAAACTACTGAAAGCCATGTTGAACACAAAATACAAAGAACTACATGACTTACAAAAACAAAAAATGAATCTAGACCATCAACTGGCATGCTGCATTAAACCAGAGATTTACGGACTTATACAACGAAACATAAACCAAATCAATACTAAAACGACAGAGACAAAAAAGATCTGCCACAACAAAAACTAGAAAAACTAAGATGCAAACAACAGAAAAGACACCAAAACGACAAACCGTTGACTAACCTCATAATTAACAGATCCGACCGTCAATTAAACACAGACGAGATACATCTACTTAACAAAGGACTCAACTTCGCTATAGCACCTAGGTACATTCCAACCATAGAAATCAAAACATGTTTAGAAGACCTAGCCAGGAGACTTGTGATACTTTCTACAGAGAACAAAAACAAGGAAACAACCAAAAACAACCAACAGAAAGAAGACAACTTAGATAATTTTATTGACATCCAACAGCCAAACTTCCCAGGTAAAATTACAAATTTATATTTTCCAGAAACACCTAAAAACAACATCTTAAACGATTTTTTTCAAAGAATTTTCTCACAAAACCATCAACATAATTTCACAAAACAGAAAACTGAAAACAACCTTACAAAAGAGACATTAATTGCATAAAAAACCTAAAACAAGACAAAAACATAAAAATTCTAAAAGCAGATAAAGGTAACGCTATAGTCATAATGAACACGAATGAATACATCCAAAAAATGAATAACATCCTATCAGACACGAACAAATTTAAACCAATACACACAAATCCAACAAAGACACACGAGACGCAACTGAACAAATTACTACTACAAATGAAAAAAGCCAACACAATTTCACAAACACTTTATTCCTACCTACGTAAAACCGACTCACGCACACCGCAAATATACGGCATCCCCAAACCTCATAAACCAGATTGTCCATTACGACCAATAATGTCCACATATGAATCGTTTAATTACAACCTTGGTAAATACATAGCATGGGCATTCTCCAAATATGTAACATCAGCCAGCTCATTTATCAAAGACTCTTTTAATTTCAAGTCTAATCTAAATCAACTTAATCATAAAGCCTTAATGGCCAATTTCGATGTTATATCCCTCTTTACAAAAGTTCCAACCACTGAAGCCTGCAAGATAGCCTTAGAACTCTATATCCGAGACCCTAACCCAACTATAGAAATTCCCAGTAACCAGTTAGCAACCCTCATAGAATTCACCACGATAAAGACAAACTTCATGTTCAACAACCAAAACTATATACAAACAAACGGCCTAAGCATGGGCAACCCAGTATCACCAGTTCTAGCCAATATTTTTATGACACAAGTTGAAACACAAGCAATTAACACAGCATTACATCCACCACTATACTGGTATAGATATGTAGATGACACGGTTGCGGGATTCAAATCTACAGAACACATACTTAATTTTTTCAATCACATTAACTCTATACATCCCAACATCAACTTCACATGTGAACAGGAAGAAAACAATCAAATATCATTTCTTAACCTCAAAATTACAAGAACTGATACACAATTTCAAACAGAAATCCACCGAAAAATCACCCATACTGGACTATACATTCCTTGGGACTCAGCACATGAAACAAAACAAAACTCAACATACTAAGAAACCAAATAAACACAGCCATAAAACTATGCTCACCAGATAAAATTAACGATGAATTAGACAAAATAAAACAATACTTCACCAACATCAATAAGTTTCCTCCACAAACCGTAGAAAACATTATACGCACACACCTACACAGAAAGCAAAATCAACCAACTAAAGTAAATACAGCTCACGAATCAAAAAACCACGAAACCATATACTGCTGTATACCATATATTCCCGACATCAGCAAACAAATAACCAACATTTGGCAAAATTAGTAACAAAATATGACATTCCAATTAATACCAAATTTATTCAAAACCCGGCACAAAACTGAGGTCTATACTATGTAAAAACTACACTGACAAACACCACACCAACATTATTTATAAAATACAATGTGATTACTGCCACGACTTCTATATTGGAGAAACAAGTAGAAAAATGGAAACCAGATTCAAAGAACATAAAAAGTCACCTTCACACGTTTTCGAACACTGCAAGTCAAATAAACACAACATAACCATAGAAAACACTCAAATACTAAATAAAGAAACAAACATAAACAAACGTAAAATTAAAGAAGCCTTACTTATACAACAACTTAAACCCAAAATAAACCAATATAAAGGAACGCCTTTATACCTATATTAATATAATAAATAAAATTATATATTCAAACATCTAATACCGCCCTCTACATTTCGACACACAGTTACACAACCCCCTTTCAAACATGTGGTCAGCTTCCGGTCAGTTACCTCTTTCTTTGTGAACCTGACGATGACCGAAGAAGGTCGAAACGTTGTTCGCTCTTCTATGTAAAGTGTTTTCTCAGCCCAAACGAGCCGTTTTTGCATATATATCACCCAACCATGATAGAACTGTGGATGTAGATTTACGAGGTAATTTAGCCTCGGGTAGCGTATCGTATTTTGTGTTACTCGGGATCCAGGTGACGTCATTTTTGAAATTGTGTTCATTGTTTGTTTATTTTGAATTTCACGCAAAGCTGCACAAGGGCTATCTGCGCGACCCGTTAAAAAACATCTATTTTGTTGTAATGATCTTTTGAGTAGAATGACTATTTCAAAATAAATAAAGGAAGAAAGTGTCTTGGAAATAAAATGTTATAACATTGTTTTCGTAATTACTTGTTTTTTAAATGTAAATTGTATAACGCAGAATTATATGAAATTAATAAAATGTTATATTTTAATGGGAGCAAATAGCTCTTCTGGAGCTTTGCGCGAAACTCAAAACAAACTCTCAACAGAAGGCTGCAATGAAAGGGTTAAAGACTGCGTGTTGTTGTTGCTTTAGTGCAAAGCTATATAATTGGCTGTGTTCTATCCATCACAGAGAATCGAACGCTGGATTTCGTAAACTCGTAAACTTACAGCTGGCCTACTGAACGATAGATTAATGAAAAATGTGCCTTTATTTTCAAAACGAAGCTTTTATGGTAGTGGTTTTTAATAGTTCAATTACTCTAACTATTATAAGAATTAGTTAACTTCATGTGTATTATCCACTAATGTAGAAATGTGTTAAAGAGAAATCTTAGTTCTTGTAGTTATTTACTCAAAAGGGAGGCACATAAGACAAGGAAACTACATCAAAACAACTGCGCAAAAAATTTAGAATGTAAAATAGGGCTAATGTTTTAAATGCACAACAAAAGTTTTATTTCGCTAACAGCCAAAATCAAAACACACAACAAGTACTGGTACAGCTGCACGAGGCATGTAAAATATTTCCCTTTCGGTCGCTGGCAAAATAAATTGGTTTTAATCTCGCTCAAAGCTGCTCGAGGGTTATCTGCGTTAGCCATCCATAATTTAGCGCTAAAGTAATAGATGGAAGCCAGATAGTCATTACCACCTGCCGTCAACTTTTGCGTTATTTTTTTTACCAACGAATAACTGCAACATTATAGTCTCCAATTACACATAAAAGATTGAAAAGGCCTAGACATTCGGTGAGGAAAATCGAATCCGACCTCAGCTGATTGTGAGTCAAGTACTCCAGCTACTCTTACCTATATGCTGATAAAATTGAAGACTACATGAAATTGCGCCTTTCTGAGTACATAAAAGGATTTTTCCTACATTTACAAACAAAGTTCGAGACTCTGTATGATGACTAAACGTTTATGTAACCCTCCTCGTGGGCAACAGTAGGTTTCTGGGTTGACACTACTAAAATCTAGGTTTCGATTCTCCTTGTCAGACACAGAACAGACTGCTAAATGTATAAATGTGTGCTAAAACACCAACAACGTATTTCAGTGAAAGATAACTGAAACCAAGGACTATATAGATGATTAAGTAGCTGAATCTACAAAATTGAATAAAATCAGAAAACATGCCATTTGTTCTCATGAAGAAAGAAGAAAGAAAGGAAAGGAAAGAAAAAACGTCAAAACGTATAATAGAATAGAACAGAAGTTAGAGCAAAAGAAAAATTATTTTGAGTAATAGTGAAAAGAACAGTGGAAAAACTGGCATTGGTGGGAGTTTTGGAGCAAACTAATGTTGTTAGAAAATAGCGGCGGAGCTTTTAAGAATAACTTATCTTAAAAATATCCAGAGGACGGGAAATCATAATAGAGCGAGAAAATAGTATGTTAAAGTGTCATTGATTATACCAAAACAAAGACACTAAGATAAGTAGTACATTGTACAAGAGAAAAGGTGTTTCGGAAAGCGCTAGAGTAACGACAGATGAAAATGTAGTAAATATAGAACACTGAACATAATATTTCAGGAAAAAGTTAGAAGATAGACAGACGAAAGCACGAATAATGGATGAGAGTGAATAAGAATTTCTAAAGCAATTAAAACGTCAAAAGAAATGAGAAACTTCAGTACACAATATGGGGAGCTAAATGAATTCTAGAGAAACAAACAAATGAAATGTGAAGTAAAGTATTGTCACCTATGGACAAAATGTTGGAGACAACGAGGAATATTGTTGTTGGTTACACAATTGGCTATCAGCGTTCTGTTCACTGAGGGAAACTGAACTCCGGACTTAAGCATCATAAGTCCGGTAATTTATCGCTGACCCTACGTGGGACAATAAAACGTACAATGAAATAAAGAGTGCCAGATATTTAACCAGTTTTTAACTAGGAACAAAAAGCAGTGATATAGAACTACAGATGGGTGTCATCAATAAATGGAACATATAAATTGACCACCGGCTTCCCCGCTGGTACAGAGGTAAGTCTACGAATTTACAACGCTAAAATCAGGGATTCGATTCCCCTCGGTAAACTCAGCAGATAGTCTGATGTGGGTTTGCTATAAGAAAAACACACACACACATTAACCACCGGAATAACCACGAGAAAGCATATTGAATAATCAGAACAGAAAATAATATAGGAACTCAGTGTAAGAGTTTGGGAAAAAATACCTCTCTCAAGATAATATATTCATATTGAATGCCTAAATATGAAACAAGTTAGATAAATCTGGAAACTTGTTTGAATTTGTGATACACTCGACAGCTGCACTCGATACAGTAAATAGAAAGGAATTACTTTTACAAAAATAGATAAAGTATGAATGTCTTAAAGAATACGAAATATGGTAAAATACGTACATAAAAATGATAAACAGGATAAGGTGAACAAAAAAATCAGAGAGTTGGACAGTGAAAGAAGTTAGACAAGAACGCGTTTAGTTATTCTGAATGTGTGTAAATGTCTTAGAATATGAATAGGTTGGAGAAGGTCTGGCAATATATAAGGACAATAAGATGAAGTATGACTATAGTATGGACAAGAACAAACTAAAGGTAAAAGAAGCCTTGTAATACCAGTAACAAAAAGTAAGTATCCGAGTTAGTATTCAAATAGTATTTCAGTTAAATATATAGGTTACATGAAACTTTCGGCATTAATTTTAGATTACAAATAACCAGCAGACACAAAATAGCAAACTCCTAAATTTTATCCGGAAACGCTGCTCGTGTTTACAAACAATTAGATTATTAGAAACGGGTCATTTTGAATGTTTGACCATTCTTTCTATAAAGTAATTTTTTTTATATTAATATATATTAATATTTTACTTTTTTCACATTATTTCTGTAAAAGTAATCAACAGCAGTGATTTTTCTCTTAAAATGTTTACATGTAGACACTTAAGAGTGAAGATTCGTAGCCACAAAGTAGCTCAAGTTCTCTACTTTCTGTGTTGAAACTATGTACTATCTATTTTCCACCGTTCCAAAATTATTCCAATGACATTTGCTAGTTCAGAAATCTAATAATTCGGACGTAATGTGCAGTATTGTAAATCTAAGAAGAGTTAAAAAAAAACTCATGACAACTACGAAAAAATGAGACATTAAATAACCAAAATCTTCCATTTTCAATATTATACTACATACCATTTATACGCCCCCACAAAAAATTATACTAAACACAACTATACGCCCACCCCAAAATTATACTAAATACCATCTACACGCCTCCCAAAAATTATACTAAATACCATCTATATGCTCCCTCCAAAGTCCTAATAGCGTTTCAATTTTCAGAAACACAATAAGATAAAAAAAAATATTTCACATACACACAAATATATATATACAGGTAATTATATGGAGCGTTAATAACTTAAAACGTGGAGTCTTTTGATGCACTAAACTGACTATGAAGTGAAAATTCAGTCCGTTTTCAGATAGTATCTGTTAATCCCGTCTTTGTAAACATGTTAGGATCGAAATGAAAACTTTCGAACTATTTCATTTACATTTAAATTTACATAAACATCACCGTTCACCAAGGTGTAGCTTATCGCAGGCTGGTTTGATTTATTACAAAATCTATAGTTCATAAACAAATGTTTATATCGGGAGGTGTATTATCTGACATTAGCTAAGAAAGAGGGATACTGGTATAATGGAAGGTTTCATACGAGTATGGCGTATTCTTGGTGTTTGCATTACAGGTTATATCCGCAGCAATCAACATTTGTGTCAGATAATTTATATTTTTGCTTTCAATGTACAACGAATACGTGTGCGTGACTTACTATAAACTAGTAGTGACAGTGGAAGCCGAATTAATGTTTATACAGAACCGTAGTAACATGCATAAAGTTACTGTACCGTTCGTTAAGTCGTCATACGAAAAATTGCATACTATTCAACAACACGTTTTTTAATTGTCAAGCACTGAAATATTTGGTCTTGTAATTTGTCCTTTGACAAGAACAGAGAAAAATATAGTTTAACAAGAAGTCATTCGTTAACAACTGACGTTCGTACAGGAAACATTATTGACGCAAATTTCCGTATGTGGGTTTATAACTTGCTGGGTGTGAAATAACAATTTCATTACAGATGTAAATCGGATTTTATCTAAAGCAATAAAAAATATTTGAAAAGTTAATTGTGTTATCCCAGTAGAACTTCTGTTTATTAAAATAAAACTATAATAAATGTGCTGAAACCAATACCAGTGATGACGCTATGAAAATTACAATTCTAAGTCTGAAATTATTTCCGTGATGCCGAAATTGATTGCATTTTTTTCTTTTCAAAGCAATAGTGTAATAGTTTTTCTGTGTCAGTAAAGCTAAAGTTTGGAGTAAAATGGGAGGTGCGTGGGTGATGACCAGTATGGTGCTGCTTGCTAACTGGCTGTCTTCTCCTCTGATAATGCATTATCTCATAATTAGGGACGTCACATCAGTAACTGCCCCAAATACAAAATACGAATATACGTTGCGATTAAAATGAGGACCGAACGTGGATCCCAAATGCAGTTTAGGATTAAATAATCTTTGTCAACTTAACAAAAAATCATTCTTATGTTAGAAATTTGAAAACAAAACAAAACTGTAATATGCTTGTAAAACGCGTTCTTTTTCTTTCCACAGCGGTACACGATCATCTCGAATATTATTGTTACCTGTTTAGGTAGACAATGACCAATTGGAACACTTTGTTTCTGATGGAATAATTTGCTTCCTTTCTTACATGTAGCACATTGCTTTGGATCTCCATAATATCGCTGAGTTGACCCAACCTCCTGAAGTGATTTTGAGTTTAGGGGTAAAAAAAGCTACTAGCTACGAGGTGACTCAACTAATGTTATGTAGTTATGATACATTCTGTTCCAACGGAAGTTTATATTGGCTATATGTATCACATATTTTGCTGTTTTTCTTTCTATAAATCGTTGTAATGTAACGGACTAAACCGCCCGTATATATATATATATATTGGGAACAGGAATGTTAACTTCAAAAGGTAAGTTTCATCTTACTCCCAAATGGTAGTACCTTATTTTCTTATTTTTATCTTGTTATGTTTATCTCTTTCTTATTTTTTTTGTAACTTAAGAGAGCAGTCGCAATCCCACAACTGTCTTCAGACACGGAAGTGACGCTGTGGGCTTGAACACCCACATATCGCTCTCCTAATTTATGATATTCTTATGTGAAACTAGCGAATTAAAGGTTAAGACTAAAAGACGGTTTGTTACCACCGCAATATGAGTCCTACTTCTTCAATTACTTCGTAAACCTAGGATACATTTTATAATCCCACATTGTAGCTTGTACCCTAGGATCTTGTTTTTAAAAAATGCAGCGTATCTTGTTTAATTTTAATGTGTTTTGGCTTAAACAAAGTGTATACATATATACAGAAGGTAAGAATGCTTTTCTGATATAATGTTTTAAGCAAATGCGTACAAATGCGTTTCGCGTTATACATCAACCATTAAAATTGATGGTGTTCACAGTAAACAGTTTTCAAAGATTAAGACAAGTTTAAAAAATAATATTAATAATGTTTGGCGTGCGAAAGATTGTTCCAAAAATGTCTTTGTTTCAGACTTTTGGCATTTAATGTTACACTAAAGGCAATCTGAAGCCATACACTGGAGGGATGGTAATTAGTCAACAGTGCCTATCAAAATCTCTTTGGATAATCTTTAATGAATAAATAGTGAGATATGATCGCCACTCTTATAGCGCACCCACGATACTACGAGTAACGTCCGGTTCATAAAATATGTCTTGTGTCCATTATACTACTCAATTAACCTGCTTGATAATCTGCATTAATACTGTAAATCAGGAAATCAATGTGTCAGTTTGAATTAACAAAAACAAAGTGGTCTGTCATTTTTACCTACTGAATGAAGCCTGCCATGGGCAGGTGGTCGCGGGTTGGAATCTTCGTCACACCAGACATGCTAGTCCTTCCAGTCATGGGACATTATAATGGTTCGATCAATTCCACTATTCGTTGGTTAAAAAGAGTAGTTCAAGAATTGGCGGTCGATGATGATGACTGGTTGTCTTCCTTCTAGTCTTTCACTGCTAAATTAGGACGGCTAGCGCATATATCTCTCATGTAGGTTTGAGCGAAATTCAAAACAATTTTACCTAACGAAAACCAAGTCCAAGTTGGTCTATCAGACAAAATTACCTAAAAAAAAAAAAAAGTGTTCAATCTACCGCCAAAGAAACTGATCGATCGTTTTGAACTAAGTTTTATCCCAGTGGAAGCTGACCTAAGAAGGTCGAAACGTTGTTCTGTACTTTATTTTAATTAGTTTTAATACCCATACCACCCGTCTTAAAATACATTTTATATATAATCAGATTTCTGCAACACAGTCTGTCTTTGATCCTTCTTAAGTTTCACTTTTAGTTCTTGGAAATTATCACCCAGTATTTCAACCAAACTAATACAGGACACGTAATGAGGAAAATGGGCAAGGCATGTTATTTAAAAACTCACGACGTACATTGAAAAATTGCCCTATATTTGAATTATCATAATACTATGTAACATGAATTTTGTTGCTGAATAGTATGTGCTATTTCTTAATTTTTTATGTTGTAAAGTACAGAAAATGGCCATTATTCCCTACAAACTTTGCTTTTGTGGCCTGGATTATGAAATTTAGAAATTAACCTATTTTCTATGTAAAAACGGGCAAGTTTGCACATTTTCATTTACATAAGGTCTGAATAAAACAACATATGAATCAAAATTTGCATTTATTTATACTAAAGTTACACAAAAATATTTAGACGTGAGTAGTTTTTCGAGATTTGCGACTGTAATGTAAATTATTTTCACGTATCAGCCCCCAAATATAGTTTCACATCATGTTTTCATTATACACTCCTTGGGAGCGGCGTTCAACGTCCAGTATATCTTGGTAAAAGCGCTCACCTTGCTCTTTTGAATATGCTCCCATGTTCTCCTTGAATTTATCAAGATGAGTGTCAAGAATATGGACTTTCAGGGACATCATGCAGCCCATTTTGCCGTAGTTCTTCACCAGAGCCTCAACCAGTTCCACATAATTTTCGGCCTTGTGATTGTCCAAGAAGCCCCTAACCACTGCGACAAAGCTGTCTCAAGCTATTTTTTCCTGTCAACTGAGCTTCTTGGAGAATTCTGTTCACTCCAGGATCTTTTTTATTTGTGGTCCAACGAAGACACCAGCTTTGATCTTTGCTTCAGACAGCTTAGGGAACAAGTGTCGAAAATCTTGAAGGCTGCAGACTCCTTATCAAGAGCTGTAACAAACTGATTCATGATCAGTGATGACAGGAAAACACACGTGTAGAGAAAAATATATGTGTAAAAACGGCTGGTTTGGGTTGAGAAAACTTTTATTTTGAGGAACGAACAACGTTTCGACCTTCTTCGGTCATTGTCAGGTTCACAAAGAAAGAAAGACGTAACCGACCGATAGCTGACCACATGTTTGAAGGGGGTTGTGTAACTGAGTGTAGTAATGTAGAGGGTATGACGTCTTTCTTTTTTTGTGAACCTGACGATGAACGAAGAAAGTTGAAACGTTGTTCGCTCCTCTACATAAAACTTTTCTCAACGCAAACCAGTCGTTTTTACATATAAACTGTTTCATAAGACCCAATTGTATGTGCAATGATGGTAACAACACCTTCTGGAGGTCCACTAGTGGCTCACACTTAACATTGTGCCTCCCCACAGAGAACTCGGCCGTTGTGGCCAGTGCTTCCTGTTGTAGTGCGCTGCTGTCCCAAAGGCAAAAATAACAGGGAAATTTGGTAAAGCCTCCTTGGAGACCCATCAGGAATGCCACCATTTTGAAGTCTCTGATAACCTCCCAGCTATACTCATCATACTTCAAGGCTTCTAGGAAGGTCTTGATGCTGTTGTATTTCTCTTTGGGTAAATTTGAAAATTTCATTATTCAGGTCACAAAAGCAAAGTTTGAAGAGAAAAATAGACGTTTTCCATTTACTTTAGACCTAAGCAATTGGGAAATGACACTTTCTGCCCAGGAACAAGAAACAGTAAATATTTTGTTATATAGTGTAATTTCTATTAGATAAGGAATGATGAAAAACATATACAAGGTTACTGTGGTGAGAAACATGTAAGAGTACCTACACATCTTAAAAACATGAAACAAATATCCAATGAAATATTTAACTGTTTTATTTCTCATTATTATAAAATTTTATTTCAAGTTAGTTTCGCTAATACAACATACTCAGTTTCTTAGTTTAATGAACGATATATATAATACCATTATATGATCATTTATGTTATTTAAGAATCCCACTGTTTTTCTTAGTCTAATTTCTCTGCTGCCACATCTTAAGACGTAACATTCTCAGAGTTTATTTTCAGATATAAAATCAAGATCACAAAAACGCATATTTCGACACTCCATTACTTATCTGAAACATGAAAACTGGTAAACTATGAGAAATTCGAAGAGGAATATTTCCTTCCAGAGTAATACAAAATTTCAAACTCTCGTAGTAGTGTCGTAGAGGGCGCCACATATGTATTTTTGACGGTGAAAGAATTAAGATTATATGAAGTGTAATTTTACCCCGTAAGTACAATGTTTCAAACAAGCAAAATCCTCTTTGAGGAGGATTTCGATATGAAATTTTTATTGGCTACTTCGGTGATTGACGGAAGTAATATTGGATGTATCATAACAGTGAACATAAATAAATGATCGTTAAGTGTTATCGGGTGATTTTACTATTAGTTCTTCTGTGTATATCTATGGGAGCGAAACCTGAATTAATATGTGTAATAAAACCTAATCACCTGTTTCAACCGTAAATGAATTGTTTTATCTTTATTATATTTCTTCTTAACACACGCATTTTTCTTTCACACCCCCGGTATTAGGGCTCATAACGCTAAAAATTGGGTGTCGATACTCGCGTGTCGCAGAGCATAGATAGGCCTTTGTGTAGTTCTGTTCGTGTTTAGCAACAAACAAGCAAACAAAATTATTTCTTAAAGTTAAGCCTAAATAGTGAAACTCCATTAAGAAGGACTGTGTCCATTTCGTTAGAGGGGGGAGACAGTGAATCTTGTTGAGAATAGTGAGCTTGATTTAAATATGGGGGGAGGCAGATATGAAGTGGCTTAAGACAAAAGTTACTGAAATTTTGTCAAGACTTGATGACTTTCACTTAATTAAAGTAAAGGTCGAAGAATTAGTGACTTCCTTTCAATATTATTCAGAGAAGGTAGAAACTATGAGTGAGGATATCACAACTTTGAGAGCTGAAGTTAAGGAGTGTAAACAGGAAAATAAAACATTAAAGCATGAAAATGAAGAATTGTGGAAGGAGATGGCAAGTTTTCGGAGGAAGATGTGTGAAGCGGAACAATATTCTTATAACTATAATGTTTTGATTGGAGGTATTCCAGAGAAGCCTAATGAGAATTTGCAAGAAGTTGTTGAGAAGATTACAACTACTTTTGGGGTTGACTGTGCTCCTACAGATATTGACACTGTTCATCGTATAGGAAAGAAAACAACTGAAAATAAGAGTCCGAGACAGATTGTTGTTAAGTTTTGTCGTAAGCAAATTAAATTTGATCTGCTTAAACTTAAGAAAACTAAATTTCGCTCTCTTAATACTAATGATATTAAGGTCTGTAATGAATCTTATCCAGTTTATGTTAACGAACATCTCTCCCCATATTATCGTGATATTTTCATGCAAGCAAAACGAAAACAGAAAGATCTTGGCTATAAATTTCTTTGGGTATCGAATGGTAATATTCTTATTAGGAAATCAGAAACTACTCAGCCCATTGTTTTACGTTGCTTGATTGATCTTAATAATTTATAAATACTGCAATGGCTGATGATTTTGATGATATTGTTGGTGTTACACCAACTTTGTCTTCTCTTTCTGATTTACCAAATGTTTTTTCTGTTGGTCATTTAAATTTAATACATGTTAATATTCGAAGTCTTACTCAAAATTTTGACCAATTTCTTGTTTTTTTTACAATCAAGCGTTGTTAAATTTCATATAATAGCTTTTTCTGAAACTTGGTTTGTTGAGGATGGATTTGTTTCCTTTTCGATTCCAGGTTACTCCTTTTATTCTTCATCTTCTAGTCTAAATAAGGCTAGTGGAGTGGCAGTTTTTGTTAAATTTGAGATACTGACTATGATAAAAGAAGTACAGTACATTAAGTCTGATGCTTTAATTTTATTTTGTATGATTCAAAATAAGAAATTTAATCTCTTTGTTGTTTATCGATCTCCTAGATTGCCTGTATTGAAATTTATTGATGAGCTTTCATTAGAATTGAATTTATACAAATATGATATTAATATACTTGTTGGTGATTTTAATATAGATGTTTTGGCATTTGATGATGTTTGTTATAAGAATGCATATTTTAAGTTTTTGTCTGAGAACAATCTTCGTATTATTATTTCTTCTCCTACACGGATAACCAATGTTACTAATTCTTGTATTGATCATTTTTAATTAGTGGAAATACTGTTAAAAATTGTTATTCTTATATTGTTGAGAGTTTTTTGACCGATCATTTTCCAATTGTTTTATGTATAGACATTTTATCGGATCTAAAACATGTCTCAAATGTTCAAAAGATTAAGTTTAATGAATTGAGTTCTTGTTTGAATTTTTCAGATTGGTCCTGTGTTATGAATTGTTCTGATGTTAATGTTGCTTATGATAATTTTGCTGAAGTGTTAACTGATTGTATTCAAAGTTGTACTACTACTGTTTCTGTGTCACGAAAGTTTAGAAAAATTAAGCCATGGATTACCAGTGAATTGGTTTTGTTAATGATTAAAAGAGATAAGTTAAAAAAAGAAAGTACATCAATTTCCTGATGATATTTATCTAAAGATTAGATTTAAGTGTTTAAGGAATTATATTGTTAGCTTGACCCGTAAGACTAAATGGACTTATTATCATAACCTGTTTAAGAATGCTAAAACTATTAAACAGAATTGGAATATTGTTAACTCTATTATTGATGTTAAAAAAAAATAAGAAATTTTGTAATTTTGGTACTACTGATTTATCTGATTTGAATTATTTTTTTGTTAATGTTGCTAAATCTACTTGCTCCAATCCTAAATTTTGTTCTCAGGGCATGCCTCCTGCTCCTTCTTCTTCTTGTTATCTATATCCTGTTACTGTATCTGAAACTATGAATAATATTTTCTCCTTATCAAATTCAGCTTCTAATGGTGTAGATGGTGTTTCGGTTAAGATTTTGAAAGCTAATGCTAATCTTTTGCACCAATTTTGACTTTTTTAATTAATTTATCTTTTACTCAAGGGAAGTTTCCTAATGCTTTAAAGTTATCATTGGTCATTCCTATTTATAAATCTGGTAATATTTCTGATTTTACGAATTATAGACCTATTTCCTTATTAATACATTTCTCTAAACTATTTGAAAAATCTATGAAGATTAGAATTTTATCATTTCTTGATAGACATTCAGTTTTGTCTCCTTCTCAATTTGGCTTTCGGCCTGGGCTTGGAACGGAGGTTGCTGTTGCTAAACTTGTGGGAAGTATTACAGAAGCTTTGGATTCTGATCTTCATCCAATTGCTGTTTTTCTTGACTTAGCCAAAGCTTTTGATTCTGTTAATCATAAAATATTGTTAAATAAATTATCTTATTATGGTTTTAGAGGCATTGTTTTTGATTGGTTTTTTCTTACTTTCACAATAGAAAGCAATCGGTTTGTATCCATAATAATTATAGTGATTGGCTTACAATTAATGTTGGAGTACCACAAGGTTCTGTTCTGGGCCCTTTATTATTTCTCATTTATATAAATGATATTCTTTACCAACAGTTTTTGGAGATATCCAAGCCTATGCCGATGATATTGCTGTTGTTTATAGTAAGCCAAATCTAATTAATGAAGCCATTATTTCTAGTGATCTTAATAAAATTAAAATTGGCTTTTCTGTAATGACTTATCCTTAAATATATCTAAATCTTTTCTTCTTCAGTTTAACCTTTATGGTGTCATTCCAGCTTTTCCTTCTATTTTTATCATTCTAGTGATTGTTATACTTACTCTAATTGTAAGTGTCCCAAATTGACTCAAGTTTCCTCTGTTAAATATTTAGGAATTATTTTAGATCGAAAATTAAATTGGCAATTTCATATTAATTCTTTAGTTAATAAATTAAAATATAGTTCTATGCTAATTTTTGAACTTAGTCATTGTGCTCCTTATCATATTTTGTTAAGTGTATATTATGCTCTCTTTCAATCTTTCTTACAATATTGTATTTCAATTTGGGGTGGCACATATAAGACTTTTTTAATTCCTATTCACAAGTTGCAAAAAAGTGTTTTCTCTCTTATTTTTACTCATAGGCTTGATACCGATTTCAGTAAATTTAACTCCCCTCTTTCATATGATAAACTTTATTTATATTTTTTAGCTTTATCTACATTGCATGTTTCTTTTAATAGGCCTTTTAAAGTCACTTCATATTTTACACGACTTCAATCTTTTTTTCCAATTAATGTACCCACACCACGTAAAACAGTTACACTTCATCAATATCTTTATTTGGCACCTCGTATTCATAATTTTATTCCTTATAGTATAAGATCTTCTATTAATCGTGTTAATCAAAAGAAATACTTAAAACAATGGATCTTAAATACTGATGATAATATTCTGGGAACTTTATATTGATTTTGTAAGTTTTGATTTTACTTTATTATGTGTTTAACCATCACAGGACGAGTTAACTCTTTGTTGATGGTTTTATATTGATATTTGATTTTTTGTGTCTAATTTATTGCTTAATAAATTTATTATTATTATTATTATTATTAAATAACCCTCATGAGGATACTTTGACAATCGTCACATACAAAGATGACCAGAAGAAAAAAAAATTCGCCACCGAATTGTTATACTCTGAATCAGAAGTCCTAACCTTTTCCCGCACCATGTTTTGGCAGATAAATTGGTAATATATACATTAACATCTCTCCATCTGTTGCATGTAAACCAGCCTGACTTGGCAACAAAAGTGGGTGTGTCTTATTCTATAAATTGAAGGTCCAAAACCGACATCCGTCGATTTACTTCTTTATATATTTGTTTACGAAACTTTCAATAAATCTTATACTTTCAAATACTATGCGACCACAGACGTTTGGGTTAAAAGCTGTAAAATTGAAACAATCAGTCAAAAATAGGGAATCATTTCTGAACCGGACAAATTAAAAAAAAAGTTTTAAGTGGCTTTTAAAACATGGGAAAAGTTGTGGTTTTGGTCACCAAGTAGAGATGCTTGTGTATGTCATATCGGTGGTTGAAATAAGTTAAGGCTACTCCGGACATTTCTGTCACGGGGAAAACGATAAAAATTTGATAACATAGTAACAGAAGTTTCATAGTTGGCCTTGTTTCTATACTCACATACAGTAGTGTACATAAGTGTTAGGACAAGAGAATATTTTGTGATTCTTTCCATTTTGTGGGACTCATTCTTGCATGCCACCACAGAGTGGCAGTCTTGTAACGTTTCACTGACCCCTGGTGACAAATGAATGAGCCAATGGTTGTGCTTGACGAACATACTGATCAAAAACTTGACAATTCAAAAGTTGCTTTGAAAGAAACTTTATGAGTGTATTAAAGACATTTGGATTAAAGCTCAGAGAACATTTTGATTTAATGTATTGCAACAATGTCTGAAAGACTTTCTGCAGTTATTAAAGCAAATGGGGGATACAGAAAATATTAACTGGTTGCTGAACTCAGGTACTTCTATCTATAGGGTTTATGTTGTACTACATATGAAGATAAGAAAAAGACTGATGTTTCACCTGCGAGATATCCTCCAATGTTCTTTGAAAGTAATCTGAAATTTAATTTTGACTTTTTCTGACACTTTTGCACAGTACTGTAAATCAAACTTAAAGACAAGTAGAAAAGAAACTAAAGCAATCAACCATTTAATTAAAATAAATGAATAGTTGTCACTAAACCAGGTATATTAAGGTATATTACTATTAAATAATGATTGTATAAGTAAAGAACTTTCAGTAATATCCGATTAAATTGCATTTAAAAAAATTAAACCATCATCTCACAACAAAAAGAGAGGGGGGGGTAAACTACAAAAACATTTGTTAAAAATATATATATAGAAACGGCTCGTTTAGGTTGAAAAAAATTTTTACGTAGAGAAGTGAACACATAATTTTTCAATCACATTAACGCTATACATCCCAACATCAACTTCACATGTAAACAAGAAGGAAGCAATCAAATATCATTTCTTAACCTCAAAATTAAAAGAACCGACACACAATTTAAAACAGAAATCCACCGAAAAAATCACCCATACTGGACTATACATTCCTCGGGACTCAACACATGAAACAAAACACTCAACATACCAAGAAACCAAATAAATACAGCCATAAAACTATGCTCACCAGATAAAATTAACGATGAATTAGACAAAATAAAACAATACTTCATCAACATCAACTGCCACGACTTCTATATTGGAGAAACAAGTAGAAAAATGAAAACCAGATTTAAAGAACATAAAAAGTCATCTTCACACGTTTTCGAACACTAAGTCAAATAAACACAACATAACCATAGAAAACACTCAAATACTAAATAAAGAACAAATATAAGCAAACGCAAAATTAAAGAAGCCTTACTTATACAACAAGTTAAGCCCAAAATAAACCAATACAAAGGAACACCTTTATATCTATATTAAAATATAATATAATAAATAATAATAATAAATAAAAATAAATAATATAAAATTGTATATTCAACATCTAAGCCCGCCCTCTAGATTCCGACACTCATTACACAACCCCTTTCAAACATGTGGTCAGCTTCCGGTCAGTTACCTCTCTTTCTTTGTGAACCTGACGATGACCAAAGAAGGTCGAAACGTTGTTCACTCCTCTACGTAAAAAATGTTCTCAACCCAAACGAGCCGTTTTTACATATATATTTCTCTACAAGTGGGTTTTCTCGATATCACTGATTTGTTAAATATTTCTGAATATATTAAACCATTATTTTATTCTCTACGGTTTATCAAGTATGTAAAGAACAATTGTTCCATTAGTCCAGTAGTTTCAACGATACGTACCTGTGATCAGTTATGCAGTTAAAAGTTGTTTTGAGATCCATGAACAGCTGGCAGACTTAAGATTTGATGCACAAGTTTACTGTGTGAGTTTTGGCATGGTTCGTTTTGTTTTGAATTTCACGCAAGGCTAAACGAAAGCTATTTGTTCCTAATTTATTAATGTAACACTAAAGAGAAGGCAGCTAGTCATCACCACCCACCACCGACTCTTGGCTACTTTTTACCAACGAACAGTGGGATTTACCGTCACATTATAATGTTCCCACGGCTGAAAGGGCGAGCATATTTGGTGGGATGGGGATTCGAACCTGCGACCCTCAGATTACGAGTCAAGTGCCTCAACCTGCTGGCCATGTCTTGACATGGAGTGTGTCTTTTTCTTGCAGAGCAAAGCCACTTTGAACTATCTGCTTTATCCACCCTGCGGAATCAAACTCCAGATTTTAGCATTGTATGTTTTTATTGAATATATAAATTTGTCACAAAAGATATCGTCTGAGAGTTTAACTGTGGTATTTATGATCAGATAAATAATGCTGCGGTGGCTCAAAATTGGCACCTACTCTTACCAAATCTGTTTTTATGTTAACGTGATAATTAATGATTGAATAACTGTTCTGAAAGTTGTAAACCTTAGAAATAACTTCGGTTTTATTAGTTGCTAAGCGCACGTTACACACTGGGTTGCTTGTGCTTTCCGCTCCGTAGTTATCGAGTTCTGAATTTTAACGTTATGAGTCCTCTTTCTTGTCACTGAGCCAACAGAAGGCAGTATCATAGATACCTGGATTATACATTCGTTATATTTAATACTATGAACAAGAAATATTTTATAAAATCATGTTTTTAGTTGAAGGATAACTGTAAAGATTTTGTTTTCCAATAGCATTTGTCACGTGCTATGTTGAAGGATTTATTCTAAAAAATCATTTCATGTTTGCTGTAATTATATAATATGATTTATTGGATGATTTGCTGCAGATAGAAAAAAATCCAATATGAAATTTAACGCAGTGTAAGATGTTGATGAGAACAATGCACATGTAATTCACTCATTCACTACATCAACTGTTATTAAGTTCATTAAAAGAAGAAATTTATCTAAATTCTCTTCTTTATTTTTTGTTATAAATTTCGCGCAATGCTACACCAGGGCTATCTGCGGTAGGGGTCTCTATTTTAGTAATTTAAGACTAGAGGGAAGGTAACTAGTCATCACCACCCATTGCCAACTCTTGTACCAACAAATAGTAGGACTGACCGTCAAATTATAATGCCCCCACAGCTGAAAGGGCAAGCCTGTTTGGTGTGACGGAGATTCGAATCCGCGATCCTCAGATTACGAGTCGAGTGCCTTAACCACGTAGCCATGCCTGTGCCCGGTGAGTAAGGTAAATCTTAAATTAGGTATTTCACCATTAGCTGAACATTTGCATAACAATAATCTTGTGGGTAAAATATGTTATTAACTCGATCTAATACTCACAATGTCAGGTATATTCATGAATGACTGGAGATAATTAGGTTTAAGAAAATTAACAATTTATTAAATAAGGACGATGGCTTAATGGGCGCGTGTGCTTTCCTTCTGGCAAAGTCACATCGGACTGTCTGTTGTGCCCATCGAGAGGGGCCAAACCCCTGATTTAAGCGTTGTAAATCCGAAGACTTACCGCTATCCAAGTGGTGGACATGAAGTCATGGAACAGTGTGTAAATAGACTGAACAGAAGATATAGGAAGTGTGTAATATGTTCGGTATACCACTCTCTGATATTGTGCTAAAAACGTCTAAACGTATAGAGTGAGTTTGAAAGTGTGGATGTGTCTCAAATAAAGCTCAAGATACAAGATAATAAAATGTGTTTAAACATTTGCGAACAAAAATATTTTAATAAAGTACACTAAAAATCATGTAACTGAAAATCATAAGCAATATGTGCGTTGTAGAGAAATCTTCTCAGGCAATATGTTCTTTGTAGAGATTCATTTTCCATTTCTTCGAAACATTGTCCTACTTTTCAGAAATTACCTTAAGTACTAATCTAAATATCCTAAAGCTCTTTATAGGTAGATAATAAATTGTCTAATTAGTGTGATATAATAAAGAACAAACACATATCAGTGTATCGTAACACCAAAACACACTGTGTGCTGACATAAATATCCCAAAGATCTGTATATAGATAATAAATCGTCCAGTTAGTATGATATAATAAAGATCTAATCATACCAATCAATCCCAGCACAGGTTAAGACATACCAATCCATTCTAGTACATAATTCTTTTCATAAGGATTTAATTTCAGGTATGGGTGATCAGGTGGAAAAAGGTTGAAAATAAATTGTCTCTCCACCGGCTAAGTAGCCAGCCCAGACGCTAAACGTACATAATGCTGTGGTTACATTTTGGACAGTACTGCCATATCGTGGGCTGGATATGTGGATTTAGGAACGATAACAACATTTGTCTGTTTCAAGTTAGTTTGGCACCATTTCCGGTCATCACTTATCACCACGAAAATTACGTTTCGGTATTTTGATAGAAAGTTAGTCATAGCCTTCTTGAAGAATTCATTTCCTGGTATGGCACCCTTTCGTTGTAATAAATAATTTATCATATCTGTTCTTCTCACATGAATTCCAACAAAAGTATCAACAGACCTCGTGTACTGTATATTACGTAACACCGCCTCTGCATGCTGGTCTTTTGGATCGACGAACCTGAACTGCTGTTTTATCTCGAATCTAACAAGATCATAAAATGTTGGTGAAACCGCATACTGGTTTCCTCTCAAAATCACGGCATCCTTCGGTATTGCTACATCACTTGAACGTATATGCCTACCTATGTTGTAGTAAGGAAGGCTTTTGTACGTTTCTAATAGCTCAGGACTTGTTTCTACGGTGATTTTGAAAAAAACGTACGCAATTGACGGGCAGTATGATTTGGTTTGTTTTTGTTTGTTTGTTTTAAATTTCGCACAAAGCTACTCGAAGGCTATCTGTGCTAGCCGTCCCTAATTTAGCAGTGTAAGACTAGAGGGAAGGCAGCTAGTCATCACCACCCACCGCCAACTCTTGGACAACTCTTTTTCCAACGAATAGTGGGATTGACCGCCACATTATACACCCCCACGGCTGGGAGGGTGAGCATGTTTAGCGCGACGCGGGCGCGAACCCGCGACCCTCGGATTACGAGTCGCACGCCTTACGCGCTTGGCCATGCCGGGCCGTATGAGTTAGAGTACGGGCTTTCTGTTGTTAAGACGTGATAAACCATATAGTGTCGCAAATATTCCCATTTGGTTTCCTAGGCGACCTCTGCTTTTAATTATTGTAAGTGGTGGTCTATTGACATCTGTAAGAAAGAACAAAAACCTCAAATACTTAAAATAATAGTGAAAAGTAAACTGCAACTACCCAGTAACAAAAAATTATGAATTGTCAGTTTCTCAAAATCTCTTGTTAGACCTTCGTGTGTGTTACAAATACTCAGTTTAAGACGTAATTAGCATTTGTAACACACACGAAGATCTAACAAGCGATTTTAAATCGTTGTAAAGCCATGTCGCTGGAGGAACAACTTCACGTTAATCAAAACAATACGTAATTCGGGAATTTTTATGCAGATATGAATAAATCAATTTCACGGGTCTTACACTTTTTTTTCACTTACGTTACGTTAGTTAACTACTTAAATTACTGTTGGAGTATTCAGTTATTAATTATATTTTTAATATACGACAAACTGCTGCTTCAAATGGGAGAACAGCTCATTGTAAGTTAGATAACAAAGCCACATAAGGCTATCGGAGAATCGAGCCCTGTATTTTAGCACCATATGTTCTTAGACTAACTGTTGTCTTGCAAGGAAACTTGTTGTAAGTTAAATTTATTAAGTTATACTTAACAACGCCAAGAATAATGCTAGTTTTATGAAATAAAATGGTGTAAATTAACTAGTTAAATTGAAAAACAAGTCTGAATGTTAATATTTCATAGAAACATGTATAGCAAATACATCTTACCTGAATTAACAGTAACAAGATCACTGGACAAGTTGTTGGATTTCACATCAACTAGGTAACTTTTGACAGATTCATGTTTTGACAGTTTCGTACCTTAGTTGTATGAATGATAATTTGCCAAATAACTATTGTCGAGGTAAGCAAAATAGCAAACAGCTTCCAAGAGGGCATTTCGTTCGCAAGTCTTTCTGTTCCAACCGTCCCAGTAGTTCCAAACTCAACTTTAAGAAAAAGAATGAATATTTATATCATAACAAACGAATAATAAAAGACTGAAACATTCTATAGATAAAGTTCAACGACGTGCTGATTTGATGAGTTACTGCGTTTTGTTCTATGAAACAACCAGCCAGTCACTCCAATTAAATCAACATACTTGCCGCAAGTAACTTCTGACTCGTTATATCAAAGTGTTCATTTGATTTTTCAGTTAGCTTTCTCTAACAGTGTTTAAAAATATAATATTCAAATTAATCTATATAAATATAATAGTAATGTCTGTGATACGTCCACGTATCTACTTCACTGAGTGCAGATGGATCCTCACGGAAAATGGTTCATTAGGTCCACGCAGGAACATTAAGATTTTCAGTTTTTGTTTGTTTGTGGGTTTTTTTACCGCTACTTCACCCTCTGTTAATGAACCTTCACCAAATTTGGCATGGATTTTTTTTTTTTTTTTTTGTTAATGTGGAGATACATGTAAAATTATGGTTTCACCAGGGGTCAGGTACTCCATCTAGTATTAAGTAAAATACCTGTTTTATTAAAATAAGGAAGTTTTTTTGTTTATGATACGTCTATAGTTGGTAAATACACAGCATATTAATATCACTAGAACGACTTATTCGTAAAACTACGTATAATTCTTAATAACGGCTCTAAACGTTTTTCCTCACTTGGTATTTTTTACCTTTGCTCTGTAATAGATGAATCCTAGTTAAATTTGATAAATCATTTGGGAGATATATATTCTAATTTCATCAGATTTGGTTTATTGTACAGAGTAGTTTATAAAATATTAGTAGTTTTACTACAACAAAAATACAATATTTATTGCGTTGTTAATGGAATTAAAACTAACATTTTTTTTGAAGATGTTGTCCACTGGTTTATTGTGCGAAAACCATAAGTTAGCTAGTTTTAGATTACGCGCAACCATGTATATCTAAATATGTAAACATTATTTTTGTCGTATTGTAACAAAGCTTCAATATTCGAAAATATCGCCACAACGGTAATGACAACAGTTCTCAATTACAGTAAAGACGTACGGGTGTAAGAACAAACAAACAGTTCTCAATTACAGTACAGACGTACGGGTGTAAGGACAAACAATAAAGAAAAACTGCCAAAATGCTGTGCTAATATTTTCACAATGGTGTTTCTCTGTTCACTACGTCACTTGGAGATGGTCGATGCATTGTTATGCCAAAGGGGAGTCGATGGATACTCATTCCAAAAGATGATTTTACATTCGCCTTTACACTTTGGGCTTTAACTTTTGAAGTTGTCCCCCAGTGAAATAGTGGTGAGTTTATGTATTTACAACGCTAAGATCCAGGGTTCGATTACCCGCAATGGATACAATAGATAGCCAAATGTGCCATGTTGCTTAAAAAACTTTTTAAGGTGAAATTTAGTTAAGTTTAACATGTTTAAAGTGATTAACTACAGTTTTATCATTTAAGTAGTATCAACATAATATTGCCACAATAATACAAAGTATCACTACGTGCTACAATAATATTGTTATAATAGTCGTGTTAAGAATAAAATAACATCCTAATGAGTATGCATACATCTTACTGTTTTTAATACTGAAATTAATACCTGGTCAGAATATAAAAGCCAGATAAACCTGGTCAGAATCCTTAAAATAATTAGTGATTGATTCTCATCGAATATTCCTGAACTATAGAACCATTATAGAATATTTGGCCAAATAATTTAGGCCTAGAAATCTATAAAGTGCCGAAACTTTTTGAAATATAGATCGGAGATCAGTGAACTTACTAGAATCGAGCTTTCCAGGAACGATGGGATAATGTTCGTGTACGGAAGTTTTTACAGATTAAACGTTTCTAGAGTAATGCAATAGTATATATATGACACTAAAGATGGTGTAATAGTGGTACTGCCTGCAAAATCTTAACTGACCGTTGAAAGTCATCATCTCGAGGTTTAAGAAAATCACGAAGGTTAAAAGAAAAAAAAAAGTGAAATTATATTAGACGGTGAAATTTAACTTGTTAAACAGAAATTCTTGACTCTGTCCAAATAGGTTAATTTTTAACATTTTCATGATTGTGTCAATATTGCTTCATAATTCTGCAAATATTGTTAGATTAATAATTGTATAAATATTGTCTATGTAAAACTATTCTTATTGTGATTGAATACATTTGTGAATAATTATTATTATAAATTGTCTTGTTTGTTCGTATATCGATCGGTAATTTCTACTGTAACAAATACAAAATACTCTTCAACCTCACAGCAGACGATGTATATATTTTTAAACGAACGTATTTTCAGCGCCGCCAAGACTATCTATCAAAAATGTTTTGGTACATTTTTTTAGAAGACTGAACAGCTTCGATAATGGTGACTATTATCACTTTATGCTGTTTTTCCATGTTATACAATTGCTGGCCAGTAATATTTTCATCATCTTTAAAGTTATTTAATTCGGTAACAACGTATCTGTTGTCTCATTCTTTTAGGTTTAGTATAGTTGGATCAATAGCGTTTAATAATAAAACTATCGATTATCGTCACTAATTCCAACGTATTGGTCTCTTGTTCATTTACTGTTCTCATGAAATATTTTAAAATACTGCATTTCTGCTGTTCATACAGTCTGCGAAAGAATTGAGAAGACGTCTGGACTGACGATACTTCAGCTGAAATGGGTTTCCATTCTGTGTGAGCTGCATCTTAAAATGTAGCGTATTGTAGTTCATTAACAGGGTGCAACTCCTTTTGTGAATCTGACCCATATAAAAGCCAGTGTATATTACGTCACGCTTTGTTTCTCGACATAATAAGAGACATAAAACCCAAATTACATTTTTCAAATAGAGTAATTCAATTGCTGTCTGCCCACTACAATTTTAGTGACGGTGGTGCTGTGATAACTTGTAAGTGTACTTTGTGTTGTTATAATAAGCCTAATGTAAAGATCATGTGTGGAATCACCTAGCCTATTTGTTTGGTTGTTTGTTTTTTGAATTTCGCACAAAGCTACTCGAGGGCTATCTGTGCTAGCCGTCCCTAATTTAGCAGTGTAAGACCAGAGGGAAGGCAGCTAGTCATCACCACCCACCGCCAGCTCTTCGGCTACTCTTTTACCAACGAATAGTGGGATTGAGAGTCACTTTATAACGCCCCTACGGCTGAAAGGGCAAGCATGTTTAGTGCGACGGGGATTCGAATCAGCGACCCTCAGATTACGAATCGAACGCCTTAACCTACCTGGCCATGCCGGTCCTATATATATATATATATATATATATATATAAACACACACGTAAATATGGTCATTTCTCATCACAACATCCCACAGCTTGATTTGTCCAAGCCCGTTCCCTTGGTTGTGGTTTCGCTAGAATAGCATAGAATAAAAATTCCGGCAGTTTATGGAATTGTTCCTACAAGACACATTTCCTTAATATTATTTCCTCCAGTGACTGAACGGCAAAATATTGGACTTGCTTCATAATTGTTTAACGATACCCGTGATTGGCACAGCACAACCAGCACATTTTATAGCTTTGAAATTAATAACAGTAAACGAAGAAACTTAATTATACATCAGTTGTTTTGCTGAAAGGTGGTTCTCACTTACGATAGAACTTACACGAGTCTACAATCATAAGTAACCAAACTTTAAGAGAATGCATATTTCTAATTAATTAATATAAATACTCTTCAAGTTTACTTTCTGGAATATAGGATTATACTAACAGGATTTCTTTATCACAACTTTAATATTTACCAAATTTGCTCTTATGACAACCTTTTAAATAGCAGTGTTTATCTACATATTTAACGAATATGTTTGGAGAAAAGTATGTTTTTGTTTACTTTGTTTTCTCACAAAGTGTGGCATTTTCGTTAATTTTGACGTCATCTTAAGCACTCAAATTCTGTTATCATATTTGTGGTTATGTCGTTTGCTTTCACCTGTATCAGTTTAGGTATTACGAAATATGTGTTCGATATAAAGTGAAAGAAATTGCAAAACTTACCAGCTTATTTTCGGTTTTCAACCTCTATGAACTTAAATATTTCTAAACAGTTAATCTAAATATACTATCATAGAGTCAGGCGGGTGTCATAAATCCACACCTTAGCTCTGAAAGTTAGGCATAAGTAAATCAAACAAATGTTTATACGCCTAACGGCAGTTGGTTGCATCAATAAAAATATTTTATTTCTTTATTTTTATTTTTTAAGGACTAAAGAGTTTTGTAGGAGAAAACTAACACTGTCACACAATTGAAGCCACGATGCAGAAAATTAAAAAATCGTAAAATATTATATCTCATATACTGGGGTTGCTAGAAATGGCAGTGCTTCCAGTGGCAAGTGGTATGTCTGCGGAAATATACTGCTAGAAACCGGGTTTCGATGCCCGTGACTGGCAAGGCACAAATATCCTGTTTTGTAACTTTGCACTTAACAACAAACTCACAAACAAACAAATCAATGGGAAGCTACCGCCCTCCGCCGTCATTTGTGAAACCATGGCGACAGCAATGTCAGCCATTTATCATTCAAATACAAAATAAAACGCATAGATAGGTGAATAGATATTTTACGAAATAAGTTACTAGTCAAAATAAATAAAAATCTCAGATGAATTTTTCAATATAATTTTATTTTAACCAAACATTTCGAATCTGATAATCTCAATGTCGGTACACAGAGCTATATGTTCATTCAAATTCAAACTGCAACAGTGTAAGGGCAACACGTGAAACAATGTTGTGGAACCACATGAGGCAACATGAAAAATAAAATAAATATACATGTTGGTCCAGTGTAAATAAAAAAGGCTGCGCTAAGTGATAAGATTCCAGGAGATGGGAAACATGTAGACAGCTCCAAAACCTAGGGTAGATTTTATATCCCACATTACAGATTGTACCCTAGGATATTTTTTAATTATTGCAGAGTTTCTATGTTTTTTAATATTTTTTTGTTACGGCTTATTTTTAGGTTATAAAAACAAATACAATTAATCAGATGTTTGGATTTGCTGTTTTCATCGCAGTCTTTTCTCTTCATTTCATTTTCTTAACTTTATCAGTTTTAATTTTTTTTAGGCTTGGCATGGCCAAGTGGTTAAGGAACTCGACTTGTAATCTGAGGTGTGGGGGTTCGAATCTTTATTTCACCAGACATTCCCGCCCTTTCAGCCGTCAGGGCATTATAATGTTCGGTTTATCTCACTATTCGTTGGTAAAAAAAGTAGCTCAAGAGTTGGCTAGCTGCTTTCCCTCTTGTCTCACGCTGCTAAATTAGGGACGGCTAGCGCAGATAGCCCTCGTGTAGTTTTGCGCAAAATTGACAAAAAGCAAACTATTAACTTTCTTTGAAATATATACTTTTATATATGTGAATAATTTATTAGAATTGTATTCATAGTATCCGAAATCATAAAGTGAAGTAGTGAGCATTATAAATGCTACTTATGGTAAAAATGAACAGAAGAACGCTCAAGTAGTCAGTTTATATTTTAAATAAATTAACAGTTAGTAATAACGATTAAATAAGATATTCATAGCTCATGTAAAGATATGCCTTTTTAATTTGAATGACTTTTTTGATACTAGTTAAAATCAAGAGAAATAGAACCTTATTTTTGCAAAAAAAAATAAATAAATAATTGGTTTATCTAAATGATTTTAATAACCATATATCATAACTCTATCTTTGTTACTTAAATTATTGGTTGTTCCGTTCACTATGAATTGAATATTCTAATTAAAAGTCTGTATAATATTTGTGAGTCCAAATAACTTGGGACTACATTATACGTTGTATGTTGTAGCAGGTGTATTATACTTTTTTATTTCTTTTAATTGCTGACTTTATAACAATACAATTCCGTATTTTTTGCAGGGGTGTTTATCAGAAACCCGTAAAAGACTAAAAAAATCGTATTAATAACTATAATTTTGTTACGAAAAGTAAATTCAGTTTTGTGAATTATGCATAAGCATTGAAAACGTATCTCTCCTTTTTTTTTACCAGGCAGCCCAGCATGGTCAGGTGATTAGGACGCTTGACCCGTAATCTGAGGGTCGAAGGTTCCAATCTCCATTGCATCAGACACGCTCGCTCTTTTAGCCATAGGGGCGTTATAATATGGCGGTCAATCCCACTATTCGTTGGTAAAAGAGTAGCTCAAGAGTTGACGGTGGGTTGTGATGATTAGCTGCCTTCCCTCTAGTCTTACACTGCTAAATTAAGAACGGCTAGCACAGATAGCCCTCGTGAAGCTTTGCGCGAAATACAAACAAACAGTTTTACATGGCAAGCGTTTTGACCCCTTGGTAAGAGTGGGTACCTTCACCGCTGAGTGTTTGTAAAAAGAAGAAGATGAAGTAAACGACATCATACTGTGTATAAGTGTAAAAAAAATCATATTAATCCATATATATGATATGAAATCAACTTATAGCATTCAGAACCTCTAATTTTTCAGTCTCTTCAACAGTTAAAATCCACCGACGGAAATAAATTCTACTCAATTCGAGACCCGCATCTCTCTCTGTAATTCATAGGCCCGGCATGGCCAAGCGTGTTAAAGCGTGCGAGTCGTAATCTGAGGGTCGCGGGTTTGCATCCCGGTCGCGCCAAACATGCTCGCCCTTTCAGCCGTGGGGGCGTTATAATGTGACGGTCAATCCCACTATTCGTTGGTAAAAGAGTAGCCCAAGAGTTGGCGGTGGGTAGCTGCCTTCCCTCTAGTCTTACACTCCTAAATTAGGGACGGCTAGCACAGATAGCCCTCGAGTAGCTTTGTGCGAAATTCTAAAACAAACAAACAAACAAACTGTAATTCATTTAGATTGTCACAGTTGAGTGATAATTGGACCATGTGCAACACAAATATAAATACAAGTGATCAATACCAAACTGATCATAACAGTGCTCGTTTTGATTAATTAATAAATTAATTCAAAAGTCATATATATACTTGCATCAAATGAGCCGTCCATCTTATCATAAGCAGAATTATAAGGCATAGTTATCACATGAATGTTGAATTCAAAGTGAATGTAAACTGATTTGACTGCCATTTATTTGTGGAGGAGCAACCGATATTTGACTGTGTATTGTGAAATATGCATGGTCAACTCAGAATTGACCTTTGTCCTGTCTCTAAGTGGCCCGTACTGTGACTGTTCCTCTGATACATTAATTTTATTGTTACTGTAACATAGATTTGTATCCAGTAATTATATTTTCTTCGTCTATGGAAATTGATAACATGACATAATTAAATTGAACTTTTGACTGAAAGTTTTAAAATGCAAGAAATTTACATTATCATCTATAGACAATATTCAATCTTAAATATTAAGTCGTAATAGAGATAATTTGTATGAAAGCTAATTCAGTAATTTATAGTTATTGTCGTTTATTAAGCACATCGCTATTTGTGAAATCCCAATCAAGGGTATTGGACCCAACTTTCTAGCGGTATAGTCTGCAGATGTGCCACTAGAGGGGATAGTAATTTGTAGATTATGAAGCTTATAATACCTGAAGTTTTTGTTGAGCATAATACTTTTTAATTTTATTTATATGATAATATATTGGACTATAATAAAATATGAGTTTTGTATAAGATAATCACAAACTACTGTTTTGCAACTTATGATCTCTCTATAAAGTAAAATAATTGTGTATTTGGAAACTACTAAGTTTAAATATACACAAAGTTTTGAATTACGTAGACACGAACACGTAATGTTTCTTCAATGTCACTAATGAACAAAAGGCAAAAACTTTTTTGACTGTTATTTTGAAACAAACCACACTATATGTGCAACCACGTGACGACCTACTAACAAACACCTGTCTCGATTTCAGTGCTCACGCCATTGTATATGTTTGACTACCTTCTAACCAACAGTGTTTTAATGTTAGACGGTTTACATAAGTTTGTCATAACTTAAAAAAACAATAAAAAGAAATTAAACAAAAAACGTTTCATTGTTGAAAAGATCCCAGGGTACAAGCTGTAATTTGGGATTACAAAATTACCCTATGTTTTAGAGGTGACTGCGGAAGTAGGACCCAGATTGCAGTGGGGATACATCGTCTATCAGTCTTAACCTCCATTTGTCAGTGTCACATAAGAAATAAAAGGTAGTAATAGAAATAGAAATACTGATTAGGAGAGCGATATGTGAGTGTTCTATCCCATAACATCCCACATCTATGTCACCCTTCACTGCCTGAAGACAGGGAAGGTGACTGCTCTCCCAAGTAAAGAAGAAAAAAATTAAATGGAATAAAAATAAGCAAATATGAGTTCCAATGGAAGCTAACTACTCTACTTGTATAACAAATTTATATCTTTACTATAATGAGAATATATTTATTTAATACTACACAAATCCAGATATTTTTACCTTAACTTACAGATATATAGGTTATTTAATTAGTATAATTAATTCTGAAATAAATAATGTTATTAACACTATTTATTCAGCAGAATATAGTTTGAGAATGCTTCAAAATGTAATACAGAAATACATTATTCAGATTTAAAAATTAAAACAATTGATAAGGGTATCAAAGTAAATATTTTTGATTAAAAAAAATTGAATTCCGATTTGTGGTTTAACCTCTTTTAATACTAACGTTATAAGCATCATAACTTCGCAGTTATTCGGATACTGTAAAATTTGTAATAAATTCCAACATTTTATCAGTAATGTTGAAATACTAATACAAAAGTTAATAGTTAATGTGTGTGTGTTTTCTTATAGCAAAGCCACATTGAGCTATCTGCTGAGTCCACCAAGTAGAAATAGTTAATGGATTTAATAATTAATAAAGAAACTTTAAATAAAATTATTAAACTATTCTGCAACAAATATAAGAATTTATTAGATAAGTATAAGAAGCAAAAATTAGAGAAATTTTACTTAAAATTTTTAATTATGTTTATTTATGAATAAGGTCATTTATCAACTTGGCGCTACTTTACACGGATGTACATCTTGTCGCATATAAATACTTGTTTAGAACATAATAATCACATTAGACTTGGTGAATGGGTAATGGTTGGGAGCTATACTAGCTGTTTTAATAGATGGGATGCTTCATGCTGGTATAGTTTGTTTGTTGTGCTGTCAGTTAGTGCCTTTCTACCATATTGGGGGTTGGAATGCTAAATTCAAAAGGTAAATTTTCAGTTTATTTACCCCCATATAGTGGTACCTTATTTTCTTATTTTTATTTCAATTATTTGTTTTCTTCTTTACTTGGGAGAGCAGTCACATTTCCACAACTGTATGCGGGCAGTGAATGATAATATTCATGATGGACACATTCCCACAACTGTATGCGGGCAGTGAATGATAATATTCATGATGGACACATTCCCACAACTGTATGCGGGCAGTGAATGATAATATTCATGATGGTATGTATGGGCAGTGAATGATAATATTCATGATGGACACATTCCCACAACTGTATGCGGGCAGTGAATGATAATATTCATGATGGACACATTCCCACAACTGTATGCGGGCAGTGAATGATAATATTCATGATGGACACATTCCCACAACTGTATGCGGGCAGTGAATGATAATATTCATGATGGAATGTTGTGGGCTTGAGCACCCACATCTCATTCTCCTAATTTCTATTTCTATACCTATTGATACTCTTCTATTTTTTAGGTGAGACTGGAAAATGGAGGCTAAGACTGATAGACGGTATATCCCCACTGCAATGTGGGCCTTATTTCTTCAGTCACCTCCTAAACCCTGGGTACATTTTGTAATCCTACACTATAGTTTGTATCCTGGGATCTCTTTAATTAGTGTAGCGTTTCTTGCTTAATTTATTTTTGTTTCTGTTTGTTTTTAAATTATATCAAACTAATATAATTAATCAGATTATTTGTTGTTTTTAACACAGTCCTTCCTCGTGATTTTGCTTGTTTAACTTCGTCAAAATGTATTCGTCGTCAATAAAATATATGTTATATAATATACCTGTATATATGTATACTTATAAAGTGAAACATTATTTTAACTTATAGGAAAATGTAAATTGTCGTTTTCAGGATGAAAAGTATATAAAGCAACTGTAAAAGTGTACTTGAATATAGAAAAAAAACTATAATCAGTATGTTGAATAAAACTCGTCTGTGTATTTTCCTGTCCATTACCATAAAAACAACAAACTGAAATATATTGTCGAGAACAATTATGCAAATAAGGACAAACTAGTGAAACAATATTATTGTCTTAAGTTTGTATGTTAAATAAACTTCCTTTTCAGGACTTTAATTTATTTACGTATAAAAGGTCAGGAAATGTAAAAGTATGATTAAATATAGAACTAATTAATTAAGGAGGTTATTGAGCATAAATAAATCTAGCCATTGATTACATTTTGAGATATGGATGATGACCTCATTATGATTGTCGTTCCATTTGTGTAACTGGTACATCATCTTCTCTAACCCTCTCCAATTACTCTCCCTTTGCTGGCACTTCGTTGAACTATGACAAAATACTCTCTGGTGATATTAACGTCGCTACATCTCCTTTACTGCATGCTCTCTAGTGACATTTTGTGGACGTCATCACCCCTACTCCTCCCCTATTGCCTGCCCCTTTTGATGATACTTTGTAATACTCTGACATTATCATCACTGGTTACATTATTGTCTCTCTCCCCTACCTCCCCCTGTTTATTGCCTAAGTACAGGAGGGGAAGGGTAACTATTTGTGTATGTATTATTATATATTTCACTTTTTCTCTTCAGTTCTTCATTAAACCTCTCAGTTCGTTCTTACCAACTAAGTTTTCTGCTGTAGATTATTTTTAGTCATCTTAGTAGTTACCTGTAGAATAAACGTGTTAATTATTAGAATGTATCAGTGGTTTTCTAAGATGTAGCCTGCTGTCCCAGAATTATATGGTGGCATCAAGTAAAAGTTTTCTGATTGGTGTGATTTATGTCATGTGCTCATTTTAAGATGGATATTTCAGGTGGAGATAATAGATACGTATTAAATTAGTTTTAATATTAAGTGTAATTCTTTTACAATAAAAAGATGAGGTGAGAATTATGATAATATAATGATAAAGAAGATACTTTTTGTAACTATAAATATTTCCTGTATTAATTGTAGGTTATGAAACCTCTTTCAGCATTGTAACTCTGTGCTTTATGTAGAACTATATAATACAGTATTTTAAATTTTTACTATCACTTAGGCTATTCCTAAAAGACGCCATGTTTTTGTGTGTAACTGTTCTACAGAAATGTGACCGAATAACTAAATTGGCCTTGTTTGAACAGATTGTTTACCTTAAAATTTTACTTTTACTAGTGGATCTCCTAGTGGTTTTAATTTTAGAGGGGAATTTTATCTTTATCTAAAGAGAATCCATATTTGTCTTCCAACAGCATGTAATACCTCTTTATTCGTGATGACAAGAAATTAAAGATAATTTCACTTGGTTATTTCTCACACCTACAGAGATAAGTTTCTTCACAAGTCTTTTATGTGGCACTTTAAAATCCTTTCTAAAAAATCCAGATACACCAAATCTACACCTTTACCCTCATCTATATAAGCAGTAACCTTTTTAAAGAATATTAAACGATTTGTATTGTAAAGTAAGATTTTCCTTAGTGAAACTATGTTCACTATCCAATAAAATTCTAAACTTTGTTAAATGACTTTCCAAAGCATTTTTTAACAGAAGTTACAAATTTTCCCATAACCGATGTAAAACTAATAGGTTTACATTTATTGAGACAATGTTTATTATCTCTCCTGAAAAAAGAACTTACCTTAACTAACTTCCATTCTTCTGGTTGCTGCAAACTATTTAAGAACTGATAAAAAAATAGTAGTAAATGACTCGCATATTCAATGTTAACCCACTTTAAAACCATTATGGAAATGATTTAGGAGTCTTATCATTTCTTTAATCTTCTAAATTTGTTCTTAACCGATTCGAAATTAATTCCGTTATTTTTTCACACTTGTTTACATTTATCCACTTTTCAACCACTAAAAAATAGTAGTAAATGTCCCAGCTATCCAATCTTTAACCTCCCTCAAAACCATTAGGGGAATGTGATTTGATTTAGGAGTCTTGTCATTTCTTTAATCTTCTAATGTTTCTCTTAACCAGTTCAAAATTAATTCAGTAAGTTAGTTCAACCTCGTTTATCAACTATTCAAAACGTGGAATACTGCTTAAATACTCGTAAATAAAAATCGAAGAATAAACAAAAATTAGAAACCCAGCAATCTTATAATTGTCATATACTAGCCTCCCTGTATCACCCTTGAAGGATCTTAACAGTATTCTAATATTTTGTTTACCCTTAATGTGTTTAAAGCAATCCTTAATGTTATTTTTTAAACTTCCAGCCAGTCTTTTATAACACATCCTTTTCTAGGTTCTAATTTCTTGTTTCACAGGTTTTTTATTTTATATAATTTTGTGAATCTCTTGTTATACAAGTCAATTTATATTTCTTACATTTATGATGTTTTTTTATTTTATCTCTTGAACTCTTTCTGAACCAACTTGTTAGTTTTTAATTGCTGCTACCCTTTTCTTTCTCTAAGGAATATGTTTAATTAAACATTGAAAAATTTGTTTAAAAATTTTCCATATCTGCTCAGTATCGCTACATAACGTATCTGAGCAATTAACAACAGATTATTCTTGTTGCGTCCTTTCAAAACATGTTTTTTGAAATTTGTAAACAAAATATTTTTATTCTTTATCTCCATTTGCAGCAAAACATTGAACCTAATAAACCAATTATCATTTGCATCCAGATGTTCTCCAGCTCCAACCCTTTTGATAATTTCTATATTTGAGATTAACAATAAATCTAAAATAGCATTGTTTCTGATAGGTTCCTTGACTATTTGGTAAAGAAACTACTCCTGAAAAGATTCCAAAACATTTATCTTCATGGTTTGACTCTAGCAGTTCCCAAAATATATGCCTAAAATTAGAATTGTCCAGAATTATTACTTCATTAACAACTTAAATCGAAATCGCATTGTAGAGATTCTCAGTAATTACATCAGCACCACTTGATGGTCTCTAAGGAATTTCCACTAAATAGCTTTTCCCTATTTATCCACTGATACAGACCGTAATGGATTTAATCTTTATACTATTATCTTTAATATTTTCAATTTCAACAGGAGATAATTTATCTTTTACATATAAAGTCACTCTTTTCCTATCTTTTTATTATTCCATTCCTATTAAATAGTCAGAAACGTTCTATTTCAAAACAACTTATATATCATCTACAATTTACCATGTTTCAGTTATTCTCATGATATAAAAATCGTCCATTCTTGTGAGAGTATCAAATACATTTCTAAAGGGGTCATAATTTTTTTAAATATCAGATACAATGTTTTTTCATTTATCGATTTCTAAAATTGAATGAAATTCTGCATATCTTAGAACATTTGTAATATTTGATAAGGCACTATCGAAACGTATTTAAACTTGTAAATTTACATGTTTCATCAAGTTAAAGTAAAAATCATCAGAAGATATATGGGGTGGTAAGATCAAAGGCAACAAGTGTATATCATCCCTCATATTCGTCTTATTCTATATCAATTCCTTAGTCTTAAAATTGTTTTTCTCTTGCGATTAATATTTAGATTCTTTTTAAGAACTCAAAATGTAATAATGTTTTAATAATTTCAAGAACACGCAGTATTACCTCGATAACAATACTTTAAGGTCAGTTGAACTGCTAAAAACAACTATGTTTTGCGAATCGTAGAGACTTTAGTCATTAAAACTTTAAATCTTTCGTTATGAGTAGGACAAAGTAGGCATGTCAAGACTTTTTAGAGCTATATTTAAAATGTAATTAAATTACTTTATTACCAGTATATACAATGATTAACAAAACTATTTAGCTTCTTCAAGCTGTCGTGTTTTATTTCCACAGTGATGAGATGATACGCGTAAACATTTTAAAAATATAGCTGTGTAACACAATAACCAAATTTTCAGTATTTTTATCACAAAAGAAAAAAATACCGCTATAATGATATAATATTTCAGATTAATCAATACTGACTAGATAACCTAAAGTAATCCAAATAGTTCAAGTTTAACATAACGTCAATTGAAAATTTAAAATATAAGAGAGAATAAGCACTGTACGTTTGTAATTAATCATATGTAATCGATTAATTGTACTGTTAATTAATTTATTATAAAATACCACTAAATACCCAGTTTTAGTTATGAATTTGTGAATAGTTTGTATACTTTCCTTCTACCATTGGGCTCAGTTATATTCTTGTTTCCTTTAAACGCTAGTTCATCTTTCTCCTGGGAAACATTGAATATTAAAGGAGCAATTTTTGTATTAACATACAGGCTGCGAGTCGAAGAGATCAAATTCAGGAGATTGGGTAGACTACATAGAGGTGTTACGATTTCCGATATAAGTTAAAAATAAAAAGATACACTAATACAGGATTCAACCTGTGAAAATAAACAACAAAAGATTATTGCCAAAAGAGGTCTCTTCTCAAACGGCCACGCGAAGATGCAGTTTTAAAGAGGGTGGCGAGGTTGTTTTATTAGCCTCTGATGATCTAAAGCAAAAATACATCCATTGTCTGAGCTACATATCCTCATATGCTATGCCGGTGATGCATTTGCTTCTACTCATGTTACTCTGACACACATATTATTGGTTCTACTGTCTCATCCTCCGAACATCAGCATAAATATTGAAACCAGCTTGGCAAGTCAGTCATTGAACCGCGGCAGAAACAAAGCGAGGAGTGTCAGGACATACCACAATACTGCTTTTGCAAATATCGGTAGTGTATGTATTGTCACAAAAGAAAAACTTGAAACTTGGCAACATCAAATTTTTTTCAATACTTGTAAATCCTCCTCAAAAAACGATTGACTTGGAATCTCCTCAGCTAGCTATAGCAATAACAGTTTCAGAAGCCTCGTCTGTCACCCTTTAACAAAATGATTTAGCTAACTTATCTTCAACAAGATATTCTCATTGAAATGAAATCCTCTATTTTCTTCCTTCTCCATGAACCTCTTTTTAAAGGGCGTCGTTGACTCTACAAGTTACATGCTGCAGACTGAATCAGTTCCTATAATAATGCAACATTAGAGAAGGTTAATATGCAACTCGACGAGCAGTTCACACATTCTCCAGTCATATGATCTCCACACAAGTTTCTTCTCAACATAAATTAATTTAAACCTACAAATATACCTAAGTCACTTGAGACAGGTAGTGCATTTAAACATCTTATAGTGGTAAGTAAATTTCGGACATGAGGATTTTTTGTCATGAGGATGTAACATACCACCATTTTATGTCACAAAAGTCAGTACAAAAATCATCCTGCAAAGGATTTGGTTTTATAACAGGGGCGCTCAGAAATATCAATTTATCTTAAGCTCCGCTCATGGAATTAAGGTTATGTGCTACTTAAATAGAGTGATGACAATAAATGAGGGTGTGGTAAATATCGTATTACTTGGGGTTGGCCTAAGTTTACATTAGACAGAAAGTACAAAAGGATGGGAGGTTTGGATGATCGGTAATGGTAAGTAATGGTTCCATGAAAGACAAAAGATACCAAGGCTGTAGAGAATTTTTGGATTATGTGGTTATAGCTCACAAGATAACAAACTGATTTATTATAACACTAACGTCAGGTTAAAATTTGCTTAGAAAAATGTTTTTAGTTTTGTTTTAACTTTAACTTTACATTTAAGTTTTAAATTAGAAGGTATCTTTGCATGGTATAGAACATAGGATTCAACGATTCAAGGCGATAATTTTACTAAGGAGGGGAAGTACCCCAAAATAACCCACTTTCATGGCCAGAATAGAATATGATACTGGAAAGTAGCTGAAAGAGAAGGCGAAGTTAAAAAACATAAGTAGTATTTTATACATCTTATGGGACAAAATAAGAAAATTAAAATTGGATTGGATGGATCATCTGGCAAGAGAGAAGGTGTCATGGTCATCATCAGTTATCATAGTCATACACGGATGGTTTCTGGGGGGTGCTGAAACGATGGAACAGCTAGATGAAGATCGAATGGATATTTTATTGGCCATGTACTGAATGCATGAACGGTCTGGAGTTTTTGTCTTTTTTGACGGTCCAGATTTGGGTCTGCTGATAGGATGCTCGCTAGTTATCCAAATAGGACGTCACACTCCCTGTCGTTATACGTATGGTGTTGGACTGGGCCGTGGTAGTTGTTAACTTCGAGATTGGTGGTGTCTGAGTGAATTGATGCTGTTGTTTTTGTCGGCAGACTGACGTGCGTGATCGTCTGTAAGACAAATAAAGTAGTATTAATGGCAGGTGAGACTGTGTGTAGCAGCTTGGATATCCTTGATAGATATGGTTTTAAGTCAGGCTTGCTGGATTTGTAGAAATGTAGTGGCGATAGATGATGGTGGGCGTTCGGCTCAAACGTGCAAGAAGTGAAAGAAATAGCCATTAGCTAGAACGTGGTCATCCACTAGCTTGGCGGTAGTTACTACTTTCATGAACTGTGTGAGGAAGTCTGTAATTGTGGACCGGATACAGTCATATGGAGATTAGATTTGGTGGTTGCTTCAAGAATGCTGAATATCTGTTGGGTAGATGGAGGAGCGGACGCTCCAAAGAAAAACAGAAACAAAATTAGTTTTGCTTTCATGGGTGGAACACCTGACATTTATGTCAGCATTCCAGGATCCATTGAGATAAGTGTGGTCGGTCAGGAAAACTCTGCCTCGATGGAGGATTCTTGTATATCTCGGGTCGATAGACATTAATGGTTTACAATGGTCGATAAAGGTTGTAGTGTGATGTCCGATGAAATCCAGCGGTAATCCACTAAAATTTACGGGAGAAATCGATGAACAACTTGTTGACTGCGGATACATCTTGGCAACAATCACTTCACACGCCTGATTAGTTCGTCTGAAAACATGTCCACATAATAGAATTATTAAAACCTTAAAAACAATTTCTCGTAACTGCAAAACGAATATCACAGTTGAATGTGAAAGCTTAATTACATAAACTCGAAATCAAATTTCAATTACTATTTGCTGACTGTTTAATCTAGGCTTTATTTGAAGACTAGAAGCATCTACCATACCCATAGTCTAGTCTCATTTTCGGTTTTACCAATTACTTTGAACAAACTGGGAGTTGAGACTACATCAAATTTATTTAATGCATTCCAAACAGTGCTTGAACTGTTTTTGCACAGCAAACAGCTGCTCAGCATTTACTTATCGGTTAGGTAATCGACCTTTACTGAAATGAATGTTCTTTACCAAAAAACATGAGCCAAAGCATCAGGACTTCTAAATAGGATTTGATGATCCAACTTCATTTCAATCATGTCAGAGAAATGACCCTTTATGTAATACGGAATCGAACAAGCAGCTTTTTACGCTAAACAAAACGGTATTGATGCAGAATATAAATATAAAAATATTCATATATCACTTAAACTTCTTCAACAAATTAATGACATTGGGCATACAAAGAGTTCTGCTAATAGAATAATATTACAGAAATGAATTTACAAAAGTATTTGATTCTATGGTATTGGAAAGTAATGACGAAATGTCTAGTAATAAATACGTGCTCTCATCATTCTTAAATGGACTGAACCCAAATACTTAATCATTGAAAGGATGTTGTATCACAGTTGTATAATCATTGTTCTAATAAACTTCCAACCCCTTCAACATTAGTTGAAAGAAAAGTTTCGTTTGTTTTGTTTTGTTTTGAGTTTTCTGCAAAGCTACACGAGGGCTATCTGCGCTAGTCGTCTCTAATTTAGCAGTATGAGACTAAAGAGAAGACAGCTAGTCATTACCACCCAACGCCAACTCTTGAGTTACTTTTTTATCAATGAATAGTGGGGTTGAACATCACATTATAACACCCCCACGGTTGAAAGGGCGAGCATGTTTGGTGCGACAGGGAAAGTAAAGTAAATATGTCCATATTTCATCAGCTAAACAGATAGCATTCAAAGAGGCAGTTTATTTCGCATATAAAAAATAAATGTAAGGTATTCTCAGAGACTGCTTAATCTCATAGGTTTTTACTAACAGTTGCACCAAGTGTATCCAAAATCAAGTGTAATTTTAGTGAACTGAAACTAGTAAAAACAGTACTCTGGAAACGCCACGATCAGTAAAAAGGGGGGTGAACTCACGGTTTTACTCAGTGAATGTGATTTAACTGACAAAATATCCATGAGAAATGTAACCAGTATGTAATTCTTGATGACGAGAAATCCACTTGAAATAAAAATGCATCTCAGAATGGCTGCTATGGGTATTAACACTTTTACTGATTAAGAGAGAATTTGCTTCTTTGTTTTCAATTTCGCGCAAAGCTACAATAGGGAACAATAAGCTATCTACGCTAGCCGTTCCTAATTTAGCAATGTAAGACTAGAGGGAAAGCCGCTAGTCATCACCACCCACCGCCAACTCTTGGACTACTCTTTTACCAACGAATAGTGGGATTGACCGTCACAGTATAACGCCCCTACGGATGAAATGGCGAGCATGTTTGGTGCGACGGGGATTCGAACCCGCGACCCTCGGACTAGGTGTCGAATGCCTTAACCACCTGGCCTGAGACTTTCCTAGGTCATCTTCAGGTTAAAAATGACCTAGGAAAGTCGAAACGTTGTTCTCTCCTTATCAATAAAAGTGTTAATACCCATTACAGCCGTTCTGAGATACATTTTAATCAGTATGTATCCTTTCTGAAGCTAAGGAGAATTAAGATTAATTGTTCACAGAACACACTTAAACAGAATGAATATTACAACCAACTTGCATTGTGAGTAACTCTCATGAAAGTTCTTTATGAAAATGAAACTAACTGGTAAAATAGTTTTGTCTTAAACGATTCTAAGATTACGTAGCTTTAGAAAAAATGTAACATTTAATTTAGATTTGTTTTCTGTTATTTATAATAAACATTCGTTATTTAACGTGCGTATATGCACTTTGCCTCTGAATAGTTCACATGTAAAATGATTTTCATTTAATTATTTTATAGTCTTCACAATTTATCTGTATAATCTGTAGAACCTACTAAATAAATATAAAGTGATTTTGTAAGAAAATGTTTATATTTTATTTTCAATTTTCTCAATTATATCATTAATTCTATCTTATCATCAACATAGAGTGAAATGAAATGATTCAATTTAAGAAACGAAAATATGTACATAAATTTTAAATGTTCTTATAATATTTTGTATTTTTTTCTTTTCTCATAAGCGTAATTTCACATCTTCATATTTTCACTTATAGTTTATTTTTAATGTTCTTTTCCAATGTTTTGTCTTTTAT
Source organism: Tachypleus tridentatus (assembly GCF_004210375.1). Lineage (NCBI taxonomy): Eukaryota > Metazoa > Arthropoda > Merostomata > Xiphosura > Limulidae > Tachypleus > Tachypleus tridentatus. Next base: position 33,865,227 of record NC_134836.1, read on the forward strand.
TCTTGATGCAGGTATGCTAACTTGTTTCTGCCAACGTGAACATATAATGTTGCGTTTAGTTATAACTTGGCAAAGGTCGTCCGCAAAATTCTTTCACAAACGCTTGCACAACGTGAATGACGCCATCTTGCTTAGACAATTCTGCAAGTCAAACTACATCAAGTTGAATGTTTGCATTAAAAAAAATTAAACACAAGTAACACATAACTAATTAATATATAAACACAATATAAGTATTTATCAAACTAATACGTATAAGACGAGAAACACTGGCCAAACACTAGGTACACTCTAAGAGAGTTTCTGCATATAACAAATACACTACAATATCTTTATTTATCAAATTTATTTATTTGTATTAAATAACACATTTTTATTTTCTTAGTTAGCATACATTTATTACACATAATTTTCAAAATTCTGTTAGTCATTAAATAAGTTTCAGTCAACTAAGAATAATTTTTCAGATGAAAGATCGATTCACTTTTACTTAAATCTGTGATATGTGTAAAATTTCATTATGTACTAATTATTGTATCAAATATAATGTTTTGAAACATAACTTTAAATAATGAAGCCATGTGTTCCCAGGAAACACTACATAGAATGAATCATTCATACACATCACAAAGGTCTAATTATTATTTGACAAAATGTATTCCAGCAGCCACGTCCTTTTCAAATTATACTTATTGATATATTTTTCTGATTTTTACAAGTATCTGCTAAATACCACCACACGGCAAACGGAAATTTTATCATGAAAATGGTATGTGAGAAAGAGAGTTAAAATACATTACATCGTCTATTACGATTCAATATATTTTTAATCACAAAATACACAGACTAATAAACATTATCGACACGCCGTATAAAAATATTCATATCGCCACCCACCGACAACTATTGAGCTACTCTTTTACCAACGAATAGTGGGATTGTTAGTAACATTATAACGTCCCCACGGATGCAAAAGCGAGCATATTTGGTGTGACGAACATTCGAACCCCCGACCCTGAGTGCAGCGCCCTAACAATCTGACCTATTACTGGCAGAAAAGAAAAATGTAATCCTGAATTTCATTAATATGTAAAAATCATATGTATGGGTTGTAAGTCGTGTGGCTTAAATAACATTTTCAAATATTCGTCAAATAAATACTTATTTTCTAATTTCAAGACAGATCAGGAAACCAAAATTCATGAGGTAAATTACTGTTATAATTCAGTTGAAGAATTCTGTCAATTCTTGTTTTAGAAATAACGCACGAATTATAAACTTACACTATATAATATAAAAAAATTTAGACGGAAATTTTATCCTGTATCATCTTATTTGTCTAGGAATGAAACACGAAATTATTATAAATGGCGGAAAAATGTGCTTATGGCTCTCAAAATTCTCAGAATTAGAATAATTGACAATTAACATTTTATACATATGTCTTTATCATTGTTTCCAAAAACTTTTCCATTAAAATAAATTTAAAAAATTATATTCTCTTTATCTTTTCAATATAACTTCAAGTCCGAAATATAGAGAACTTATACTGGATGCCAGTGTTTTTATTATCCTGACACCATGTTAGTATACATAATACAAATGTTCCTGGATTGTCACTTTTAGCAATAAGTAGAAGAGTACATCTTTGACTTTCCAAAGTAGATTCACAAATAAGAAGGAAAAAACACATCAATATTTATTTGTATCAATTTTTGTTGTTCTCTTGAAAATTATGTTGAAATTTGCATTTATCGTTCTTTATTTTTATCTTTAGATACTGTCGATCAAATGTAGGTGGTGTTGTCTTCAATCCAGGGAAGAATTACTCACAACCTATGATGTTCGTTCATTAATGTACGCGACTATTGTTACTGTATATATGACTGGATTCAGATGGAGGTTTATATCACTACGGTCGTTAACTCTCATACCTAATCATTAATACTTTACTACCAAAAAGTACAGCAAACTAAATATTCAATGGTTAGATTATGAACAAAAGCCCAATGAAGTAAATATACCACATGTCCATTACTGTGGAGAGAAACAAATCCTGAAATATAGAGTTGAATGCTTCTGCGTGGAATAAAATATGATATACGAGTTTTGCAGGTACAACTAACATGGCTGTTATAAATATTATGACACTGACACAAAGAATGTAGTTCTAAATGGACCCATATGGTTTATTTGAAATCGTATGTTTGATAAATAGAAACTATCGAAAACTTTAGGATACGAGGTCATAATAATATTGGGCATAATGTTCAAGAGAATGAATTCTCATTATACAGTTTTAATGTATTTCTTTAGGGACCAGACAGTACTTTCATGCCTTGATCTACCAGGTGACTTTTATGGAGGGAGATGCAACGTGACAAGAGCTTTATGAAATATTTAGTGCAACGGAAAACAATTTTAAGATCAAGGAATTGATATAGGATATTACGAATACTCGGGACGATATACACTCGTTGCCTTTGATTTTATACCCCATCTATTTTCCTAAGGTTATTACTTTAACTTGGTGAAATATGGAAATATGCAAATTGAAATACGTTTTGGTAATGCCTTACCCAATACTATAAATGTTCTAAGATATGCAGAATTTCATTCAATTTTAGAAGTCTGTAAGCCTAGAAACATTGTATCCGATATCTAAAAGCTATGAATCCATTAGAAATATATTTCAAACTCTCATAACATTTATATGCATAAAAAAGTTTGAGGGCATACACTCACTAGTGATTACCAACCTAACCATGGAGAAAAATAGTTATAATCGTCAACCTGGATCCGAGTTCATAAAGCCAGTAGTCACTACATGGTTTATGTTTACTTTCGATGAAATCAAAAAGTAAAATATGTTAACCTATCAGGATAACCTCCATATAATCTAAAAATAAAAATCTTCGTGAAGAAGAACTGTGAAAGGTGAACTTACAACCAAGCCGTACTGCAGTTCTCAGAGTATGGACAATATTGTATATACTATGTTTATTAACGTGGTCGACGCGTCGAAACAGAAACCCCTGTCTAAATTTGGATCCCACAGATATAATAATGATATATTTGTTCATGATTTTCTTGTGAAACGTTGTCAAGTGAATACGTCCTCGATAACTGGTTTTTAAACATTAGTGTTAACAATAGACAACTGGTATTTGGTACTGAATACTTATTGTCAGACCATAATTATCAATACAGTGGTTAAGACCAATGTAGGAGTTGAGTGTTTCCAGCTGTTACATATGTTGAGTGCAATGTGTGTTTGATTTGGGAACTTGAGACTGCCATATACTTTTAAGATAACTAGTGATGAACATATGCAATTTATATGTAGCGTTTGTAGGTTGGAGGAGAAGTTAGAGGCCATCCTAATAAAGTTGAGGCAATAGATAAAGAGAAATGACAGCAGGATTTTAGAAGTTTACGTTTTGCATGCAAGGAATAATTCAACTAACAGTAATTTTCAGGAAGGCAAAACGAACAGAATCAGAGTAAAACGTAATGAAGTCAGTTACAATGTGCCTATTATGTTGACTCTGAGGATGAGGAACTATTGAATGGAAGAAAAATCAAATGAAGGTATAGTTATAGGTGATTCTTTGAATAGACATATGTGTGCAATAACCAGTGTGTTAAGGAAGGAGAAGAGAGTAAGATTATGCTACCCAGTGACACACATGGAGGATATAAGTGACAGATTAGACAATGTAATTAAGATGACTTGCAGAGATGCAGTTAGTTATAGAATCATTTACTGAAAAAGGCCATAAGTTAGTTTTATCATAGATACTGCCAAAAATTAATTGTAGTGATGAAGTTATAAATATGTCACTAGGGTTAAGTGATAGATTTAAGGATAAGCAGATATTCTAGTTGACTTGTGGGATCAGTTCAGTGGTTACAGGGAGATTTATTGTAATGGATGATTTACATAGGGTAGGGGTGGCTTGCTTGCTAGGATTATTAACTCATCTGTAAGAGAACATTTAAACTAAGTCTAAACAATATTAAGGATCAGGAAAACTAAATGCAAAACGAATAAGAGGCAAAGAAATGTTTTAGATACGTAATAAGCATAGAATGAGTAATAAGGATAAGTTTAATTGTTACTGTTGTAATACTAGAAGCAAAAGAAATGAAAAAGATAACTTAGACCACTGGCAGAAATGAACGATTTTTTATATTGAAACATAAGTAACCATAGATGATTTTGATATAGAAGTTGTTTTGAAGTAGAGGGTTTTTGGCTATTTAATAGGGATGGAATATTAAAGATGTAGGAAAAGAGTGACTGTGTATGCAAAATGGAGGATACATCCTGTTGTAATTAAAAATATCAAAGATAATAATATAAAGATTAAATTCATTACGGTCTGTATCAGTGGATAAAAAGGGAAAAGCTATTTAGTGGAAATTCCTTAGAGACCATCAAGTGGTGCTGATGTAATTAGTGAGAATCTCTACAATGCGATTAAGATTTAAGTTGTTAATGAAGTAATAATTTTGGACAATTCTAATTTTAGGCATATATTTTGGGAACTGCTAGAGTCAAACCATGAAGATAAATGTTTTGGAATCTTTTCAGGATTACTTTATTTACTAAATAGTCAAGGCACCTATCAGAAACAATGCTATTTTAGATTTATTGTTAATCTCAAATATAGAAATTGTCAAGAATGTTGGGGCCCGGCATGGCCAAGCGTGTTAAGGCGTGCGACTCCTACTCCGAGGGTCGCGGGTTTGCATCCCAGTCGCGCCAAACATGCTTGCCCTATTCGTTGGTAAAAGAGTAGCCCAAGAGTTGGCGGTGGGTGGTGATGACTAGCTGCCTTCCCTCTAGTCTTACATTACTAAATTAGAGACGGCTGGCATAGATAGCCCTCGAGTAGCTTTGTGCGAAATTTCAAAAAAACAAACAAATAAACACCAAGAGTGTTGGAGCTGGAGAACATCTGGATGCAAATGATAATTGGTTTATTATGTTCAATGTTTTCCTGCAAATAGAGATAAAGAATAAAAATATTTTGGTTACAAATTTAAAAAAACATGTTTTGAAAGGGCGCAACAAGAATAATCTGTTGTTAATTGCTCAGATACGTTATGTAGCGATACTGAGCAGATGTGGAAAATTTTTAAACATAATTTTTTTAATCTTCATGTTAATTATATTCCTTAGAGAAAGAAAGGGGTAGCTGGAGGTAAAAAAGAACAAATTGGCTCAGTAAGAGTTTAAGAGATAAAATCAAAGAAAAGCATCATAAATTGACATTATGACAAGATTATAGAAGATAAAAAAAATTGTGAAACAAGAAATTAGAACATCGGAAAGGATGCATGATAAAAGACTGGCTGGAAATTTAAAAAATTAACAGTAAAGATTTCTTTAAGTACATAAAGGGTAAACAAAATGTTAGAATGCTGTTAGGATCCTTTAAGGGTATTATAGATAGCTTAGTATATCATGATTATGAGATGGCTGGGTTACTAAATTTTGTTTTTCTTCGATTTTTATTTACAAATATTTAAGCAGTATTCCACGTTTTGAACAGTTGATAAATGTAAACAAGTTTGAACTAACTTACTGAATTAATCTTGAACTGGTTAAGAAAAACATTAGAAGATTAAAGAAATGACAAGACTCCTGAATCAGGTCACATTCCCCTAATGGTTTTGAGGGAGGTTAAACATTGAATAGGTGGGACATTTACTACTATTTTTTTATAAGTTCTTAAATAGTTGCAAAAACCAGAGGACTGGAAGTTAGCTAAGGTATATTCTCTTTTCCAGAGAGGTAATACAAATTGTCTTAGTGAATGTAGACCCATTAGTTTTATATCAGTTGTGGGAAAAGATTTTTAATTCTATAAAAAGAGAAAATATACGGGAGATGAGTTTTAATTATGGAAAATGAAAAATATTACATGTGTGTGTTAATAATTTTATTGTAAGTATAATTTGAATGGGAATGGCCTTATCAATATCATGAAAGAAAAGGTTTAATGATTGATCAATCTCTAAAGCCCTCTAAGTAGTGAGATGTTGCAAGTGATAGGGCAAATAAAAATTTAAATTGTAGCTACAGAAATATTGAATATAAGTCTAAAGAGGTTATGACTTCATTGAACTTGTCACAAGTTCGGTAAGATTTAGAATAATGTGTTCAGTCTTGGGCTCCTTACCTTAAAAAAGGCATTAAATTGTTGGAAAGGGTTTTCACAGAAGGGTTTATAGTGCAGTATCAGAGATGGAGGGGTTGTCATACGAGGAGGTATTAAATCTTCTGAAATTGTTTTCTCTTGCTAAAAGAAGAGTTATGGTAGATCTGATTGAAATATGGTACACAAGTTTTGACAGAGTAGGAGTCCTATTCAGCTCATACAGTTTCAGTTATCCAAGAGGGTGGTTGGCCTTTGAAATGGGTTACCTTCAGATACTCTAGAAGTAAAAAATGTGCGTTTAACAAAAATTCTTTATAAGTATATGAATGACAACGGCTGGCTATAATTCTTAAAATCATTTTAATTTAGTTTAGAGGATGGGACAGCTGAGATGGACAAATAGGTTACATGCTGTTCCAAAAGTTATTTTAGTAGACACGTCATGTTGTGTATGACACCACCTCTCCATCTAATTCCTACATACATCTGACTGCATATTGCTCAAGAGCTGGAATTATTAGTTATGTCTATTATCTTTTGTTTTTCATAACTATTACATGAAGTTAGAAGTTGCATGGGAAAACTAAAAATATAATAACAGTTAGGTCATACAAAAATATTTTTAATAGACAACTGTGAACTGGAATTTATAATTTTTGTTATGATTTCAGTACAAAGTTTTTGTATGCAATGTTCTATATAACCTACATTTTCAGGATAATGACAAGAGTTACATATTATAAGAAATATTTTTCTTATAATCTATTCAGACTTTGTTGTTTTTTGTCTGTTTATATTGTTTTCAACAGTGATTTATCTTTAAAGCGCTGCCAACCACGTAAGGTCTGTTGCTAAAGACAGTTACATTATTTAATTATTCTGGTTGTAGTCTCAGTAAAACTTTATACAGAACTTAAATCTCTTCTCGATTGATTCATCTATAGCTATTCTGCGTATAATTCTGCGGGTATGATTCCGTTTATTAACCAATAAAATTTTGTAATGTACATATAACACAGTAAAGAATACAATTTAAGTTTATTTTCCGTCCGTTGTTTCTCAGTATTAATCTTTAAGTCGTAGCAAATATGCATATGTACATAGATATAATGTTTAATGATGTTGGAAGAATCAGATGGCGAATCAACGATGGTCGATGAACTTTTTTTGTACCTTTTTAATTGTCTTTCCGTTTGGATTGAAGTAAGATAATATTTTGTTCTTTTTTATTATCAGGTCGTTTACTTCTCCGATGTTTCTTTCTTTTACACTGATTCTATCCACTTCTAAAATTTCATCGCCTGCATCAAGAAACCCAGCGAGCAAAATCAATGTTTCACAGTCTCTCATCCGGGTTACAAATATTCCTGAAACCAACAAAACAATATACATATATCAATAGTGAAATATCTCTAGTGAATTTGCATTGTTATTGCGTTTTACCTACCCAACTAAAATTCATCCACTAATATCTAACTTGATTTGTTCGACTGTGTTAGTGAGGTTAGGCACAAATAAGAAATAGCTTAAAATATTATCCATAGAGAAAAACAAAATACATGAAAAATTAAATTGCGTTTTTTCTACAGTTAAGGATTTCCTAAACTAACAGTTAAATGTTTTTAATAAATTAATCATTTATCAATTATACTGAATGTTATTCAACTATTTCTTGGCAGAAAAACAAGTAATAACGCATTGTGGCTTAACGCAACATCACGTAAATTAAAACTTGCGGAACAGCGAATTACAATTATGTAGGTGTAAATATCCCACTTCTTTTTATGAATTTTGTTATATAACTGTTAGTATTAAAACGTGCCCTGGAGAAAATGTGTCATTATTAACCATGTTCAATTTCGAATCCTTATTTCCTAACATATCCCTCATATCCCTCATTTTCTCAGGCTTTTGACTACTGAAGAGAGACAATACACAAGGTCATATCGAATAATTTTATGTTTTTTCCTGTTGAAAGTGTTGAGTGGACAGGGCTTGGCCTTAGAGTTAGCAGAAAAGGAAAGTGGATCGAGTGTATTTTAGTTCACGTCTCACTACCATAAGATGTTTCAATCTTTGAGGCTGTGGGTATGCTTCAAGAGTGAAAGTCAAATCAGTTATTCGGTCAGAAAATAACGTTTTGAGGGTTGGATTGTTTATTTGAATTAAAGCACAGATACACAATGGGTTAACTGTGCTCTGCCCACCACGAATATCAAAACCCTATTTGTAGCGGTGTGAGCCCGTATACATACCGCTGTGCCACTCGTGAGTGCAACAGTTGTTGGTAGGTGTTATTCTGTAACTAACTCCTATCTTCTTTATGCTGAAGCATAAATTAACCTATCTTACGACAGTTCGGTGTAAATCTATGCGTGTGCGTGTTTAATCTTAACAAGGGGCTCTCTGTGCTGTGTGCAGGCCCGGCATAGCCAAGCTTGTTAAGGCCTGCGACTCGTAACCTGAGGGTCGCGCGTTCGCATCCTCGTCGTGCCAAACATGCTCGTCCTTTCAGCCGTGGGGGCGTTATAATGTGATGGTCAATCCCACTATTCGTTGGTAAAAGAGTAGCCCAAGAGCTGGCGGTGGGTGGTGATGACTAGCTGCCTTCCCTCTAGTCTTACACTACTAAATTAGGGACGGCTAGCACAGATAACCCTCGAGTAACCTTACGCGAAATTCAAAAAACACACAAACTCTGTGCTGTGCCCACCATAGCTATTGTACAAACTTTATTTTGGGAATTTTCTTTATTTAGCTGAAAAGGTAGGACTAATAAAGGGAAATTTAAAAACGTTAAGATAAAATCGTTTCAGTTACGATGTCAAACATCTATCATTTGAAACCCAATTAATTATACAGGTGATTCTTACCTTCCTCTAAAATAAAAATTTACTGATTGTTAAAATATTACATAGTGTCTAAACTAGCTTCGCCTTGATATTTAGTAACGAATTTGCTAGACCACATAATTTATCTCAAAATACAATAACAGCAACTTCGGCACGAAATAAATTCTGACTTTTAATAACTACATCGTTTGAACCTTAAACATGGGACCATCACAAGTTAAAATTGTTGTGATTCTATTTTGAAATTAACGATTACTTTATTTTCTTTAGGATTATGTCATGGTAATTGCCAGGATATTGTTGTTTTCCCTATAATGAATTAACCTGAAAATAACAAATAATCCTTTCATCTTTGGTTAGATTTGCACCGATGAAATATATTTAAAAAATTGATGCTTACTGAAGGGTCCTCTAATGTGTTTTGTTTCAAGGGTGAAAACAAAATGAAGAGTAACAAATATTTTTATTTCTTGTTTTCAAGTTCATGCGTCATACTATGTTGCATGTTACAGAGTGCATAATTATTCTCATGATTCATGCAGTGTAAGACGTACACGTTTACTACTATTGTCACGGCAATACAAATTGCAATGTTAAGTATCACTTATATGACATCATTGTTTGTTTGTTGTTGATTTTTATTAATTTCGTGCAAAGCTACTCGAGGGCTATCTGCACTAGCCGTCTCTAATTTAGCAGTGTAAGACTAGAGAAAAGGCAACTAGTCATCACCACTTACCGCCAACTCTTGGGCTACTCTTTTACCAACGAATAATGGAATTTACCGTCACATTATAACGCCCCTACGGCTGAAAGGGCGAGCATGTTTGGTGCCACGGGGATTCAAACCCGTGACCCTCAGATTACGATTCGAACGCCTTAACCCGCCTGGCCATCCGGACAAAAACTGAACCAACCAACTACACGTGTATTTAGAAAGAGGTAGAAATTTTTTGTTAGAATCCTCAGACGTAGGGTGACTGAAATGTGGTTTAATACGTCATGTGAAGAAATAAGTTAATGTACAGATTGACATTTTTCTTTTATATTAACATGGATGAAGAAGTTAAAATATTCAATTACTGTTATGTCAAGTGGATGATAGTAACAAACATTTAAAACACGACTTCGTTGTTAAAAGAAGTTACACTGACATGTATAATATGCAAACTCCATACAATTTAAACATTGCTATGAAATGAATATTAAATTAATATTTATAGATCATCCACAAGTGATGTCAAAACTACTGTAATTTTTCACATCCGAAAAAAAAAAAAACATGCATTTTTGAAACAGATCTTTACTGAAGTTAAACTTTAACATTAATTTATTCTAATATCTTCTACTAGGACCCGCCAGCAGTGGATAATATTCAGTGTGTATGGTTGCGCATTTTCATGTCTAAAATTCGACCCACAATGCAGATGAATACAGTCCGTAATTTCCGTTTTGCCCCGCGTAATACGAATGACAGTCAGTTCCGGCACTACGAATTCGATAAAGTATCTTATTGCAGTGAGTGCTTCCAAGTAGTTGGTCAGTTGTTTAAAATTAGGAAAGATAAGATGATTGTGACCTGCCATTGTTTGAAAAATTATGAGCTCTCAATTTTTAACCAGACAATAGTTGTGTTAAAATGTACGAAGTTTTGAAACAAAAAACACCTACTGGAAGTTCAAGTTGAACTTCCTCCAGATATTTAGTCTCATTAGTAGTTCTTTTAGATAACTAGTGCCTCAAAAAAGACCATGTTAATTATACTGAGGCCACTTTGTGGATCATATAATGATTATTGGGTAAATAACTATTTTATGTGCTAAACTTACCACTAAGAAATTATCGTTATTTCACCAGATAAAGTATAGCTAAATAGTCAGTACAACTTCCACTTGTACGAAAAAAATATACAAAAGGCACACAACATTTTCCACAAAGCCACTTATACTGACAGCTTTTATGTTTAACATTCGTATAACCTGTACACCACGAGAAACGATGATATGCATATATGTATAGTCAAAAATGTATGTTTCTAAGATGATCCCAAGAAGCGATAAGGCCAGTCAGGCCATGGCCTGAACAAAATTTTTACAGTTACAATTTATGTATCACAACTTGTTTCTTGTAATGCAATAGCTTGCGTTTAGTATATGCAATATAGAAATTATGTATCCTATTTAAATCCTCGTACTTTCGAGTCGTGACACACAGTCAGTCTGGTTGTCAGTACTTCCTTTTTTTCTTCTGAAGCTAGTGGGACTTCTCAGCCTTCACAATAAACAATGTGATTTTCTCGAGCTGTGCGGATTTTGCCGACTTTTCTCGTTGTTTGGTCTATAGACATGTTCCCTGCTGAAGATATCTTTGATGGCACTTTTGGCAGATCTTGTAAAGACCTGAAGCCGCTTCTTGACTGACTTTTCTGACGACGTCGATCCTTTGCACAGGCCACTGGAATAAAAGCAATAATTACAAATAATGAATACGTCATAGTACATTTACACCCTCCATTGCAAAAAGGATGAGGATGTTTGGTGTGACGAGAGTTCAAATCTGCGTCCCATAGACTGTGACTACAGGATTCTGACAACCAGTAAAGCTAAGAGTTAGGATTTACTTCAAAATACATACGTTTTGAGTATGATCATCTCTGGATGAATTGGCTGTTCTTGTACGTCAGAGAAGACGTTAGCTTTTCGACTTTGGATACATGAGTTACTGATTGCTCTCGGAAGAGATGAGGTCTCCTGAGAAAAGCAAGGTCTTATGGTTTCAGTAACATCATGTTGAGTGGTTCCCACGTGCTCGATCTTGTCTGATAGTATTACGCCTGAAGAAGAAATATTATAAAGATGTTGTTTTTTTTATAAACTTGCCTTCTAAGAAGTTCCTAACCAATATCTTTACAAATTATTTCATTTTATATACACACAAGCAAATTTATATATATATATGTATACATGATGTGAAATGAACGATTACATTTTGGTTTCGGGGGAACCCTACATTCACTAACTCATTACTGCAATTTATTACAACTTTGTACCTGGAAAAACAATATACAAACTGAATTGAACAACTTAAAGAATGTAGTACCGTCTAGAAGTTTAGCCTAAACGTTATAGGTGGGGCTTTTATTGAAGTTCAGAATCTTAAAAAACACTATATTAACCCTAGCTTCTACCGACATTCCATTTCAAACCAGAAATATCTCATGAATTCATCAGCTTCTTTAATAATTTTAGCACTCTGGCATTAAACCTTCCAGTAAAATAAAGATCTTGTTATATAACCCTAAATAACTCCTGTTAAATGAACAATACAAGACATATATATATATAGTCTACCATGCGAATATATTAATAAATATACTGGACAAATTATTTTTAAATAATAGATAAAAAGAATACTAAAGTCATATAAGTAGAGGTGAAATGCAGATATTCTTTCTAACGTGTCACCAATTTGTAACAAATCTTTTCTCCGACACTATTCTGAAACTAAAAAAACAAAAGAAAAAATATTGTTTAGAAACTATAGAGATAATGAAACCAAACGATCTTTTACTTAGCCGTGATAATTAATGGCCATAGCATCATCAACCACATTTCGTTACTTTTATTCGCCTACCATAGATTTGACTAGCCTTGACTTTTATCTATAACCCTGCTGAAAACATTTATTTTACAACTTGTTTATGTACGTATATATAAACTATGTACTGCTGAGTTAAAGACCGTACTTGAAGAAGACAGGCCAATATTTTGTGGAAACATGTTTTAGATCACTTCATTGTATGTATAAATCGTTGCTTGCCAATTTGTCGTCATATCGGCCTAATGTGTTTCTTTATATAAGTATCAAAAGGAATGTTTACTTCTGCCTTATGTTCCATGTTTAATTATTATTTTATTTTATTTGTTTAATATCAGCAAAATCTTTTATCTTATATTTTAACCGACGAATAAGATAAAACAAATTTTTGTTAATGTTAAAGGAAATATATAATTAAAACAAAAAGTTGAAATTTATAAATTTGAATGTAGACATCGAAGAAATTATAATGCACAGACAAAAGTGTTCTAAAATATCATTTAACAGGACATCAGATATGAAGAAAAATAAAAATATTTATTTCTAAGAATATGTCAAGACTTCTCATTCTTTTTTTTTGTTTTATCTGAGATAAACTTATTCGCGGTACGACAATGTTTGTAAATATTAGAAGTGTAAAAACTCAGTATGGTGTCACATACCCTAGTATGGTGATTAGCCTTGGGTAATCATAAGAAGCACATGACTGTGGTTTTAAATTCGAATGTTATTTGAGATGTATATGTGGTAAAAGAGTCAAGAAAATTAGTCGTCTTATGATTTTTACTTTTCTCTCATCCAACTTTACCCGATAGTGATGCTGTAAATTGATGATGAACTAAGTCTGCGGAATTGATTGCCTGTAATGTGAGATTATGTAATCTGTAATGTAATCTTATTTTATCTGTGTGTAGTCTATTCCAGTTGACAGATAATTTCGTATTCCATTAGAATGTAATGATAACTCATACTCACTTAAAATATAGTCAAAACGATTTTAGTTTGGTTCCAAGAAAACATGTCTGCTAGATCGAAGAGGGAGGGTACATTTTTAGAATGGGTAGTTTACTTTTAAATACTGTATCAGCTGGCTTGTTTTCTGAGACTATTAACTCAGCTATAAGGGAGGTTTTAAACTAAAATTAAACATTGGTGAGGGCCAGAAAAACTAAACACAAAAAGAATAAGAGGAAATGAAAAATTTAGCATGGGAAGTTAGTACAGAAGTAGTAGAAAAGGATAGATTTGATTGGCAGTGTTGTAATGCCAGGAGTACAAGAGAAAAATATATGGTATTGGAAATAAATTTCTAAAAATTAGTTTTTCAAAGGAGATGTTTTCAAATGTTGTTCATAAATTTACAGAAAAAATTTCATTAGGAATTTAGAGTAATTCTCCTAAATTTTAATTCTAAGTTGAAAATTGTAGACACTTTCATAAGCCAGAGTTTACTAGGGGTTGATTAGACATAACTGTTCTCACCTTTGTTCACAACTAATTATATAGTGGACATCTTTTCACTTTTATTAAAGTTTTTTGTTACTGTGGTGTCTTAATGGATTACACCAACTATGTAACAACGAGTTTTAATTCTTCATGTTGGTTTTCCTTTGTCTTTAAAGAAACAGTGTGTGGATGATGCTTCCACTGAAGCTGTATTTTTCCAGAATCTAAAGAGAGAAACATCTTTTTCTTTCACAGAGCCTGGTGACCAGAGTCAGTTAAAGGTCACATCCATGCTTTCCTGCAAAAGTGATGTTGTTATTTTGGAAATGGCCCTGCCTAAAATGAGAATCTATACGTAAGCATATCCAAACCTTTTTAACTACTTCAAAATAATATTGATACTGTGTGTCTGTATACTGTTCCATTGTATACAATGTCACATGCTATTGGTTCATTTTGAGTGCTTCATAAAGTAAATTTTGTTTTTATGATCCCTTCACTGTTTCAGTGCTGGATTATAGTTGTATGCAAATAGAATTTAACATTCAACATTTTCTTGGACTGAAATGTATTTCTAATAGATACACCCTTTTACACTTCTCACCCTTCCTTTAGTGCATCATTTCTTGACCTCATAATGATGGTTGAATACAGAGGGAGTGAGCTGTGCTATTAATGAGTCACACTTCATATAGTGGAGGATTTTCATGTACTTATTAGTATGCAGCAATGCTATGTTTAAACATGAGCTTAGATGAAAGCCTTGAATATTGTGGGAAGTATAAAGAGGGCAGCACTGAATGAGAAAATTATGTGTGAACAGTCACTTATTTGTCACCAATACAATTTCAGTGTATTTGAGCAAATTGGAAAATCCTTACATTAAAATGAAATTCCTGTACCTCAAATTTGAAGGCATTTAATGCTCTTTAGTTTAGTATTGTGGAAATATTTTGTGTTTTCTGGCAGTGTAGAACATGGTTGAGTAAACCTTCACAAAAATAAAAATTTGTGCAAGCTGATTAAAATGTATGTCAGTGACGTAGGAGTGGGGTGGAATGAACATGGCTTTGTACATATGCTGACATTATGAGGAGGTCAACTTGCAGGAAGTGTAGAGAAAACCTGTGAAAGGAATTGTTAGTTTCATTTTTAGTGTTGTAAATGTAACATTTTAAATGTTTTTATTTTTGAATGGAATGGTTGAACTGTGTTAAATTCAAGTAAACGACTTGCTATTTATCACAAATGTGCTTTTGTTAAAATGTTTGTGTATGTTGTTTGAAAAATATTTCTTTTACATCATTTAAATACAGATGTATTACAGATTTTGTGTGTTGCAGTATGTCTTACTGTGGCTTATGTATCATGATATGATAAATAACCTGTGAAAGGAATTGTTAGTTTCATTTTTAGTGTTGTAAATTTAGCATTTTAAATGTTTTTATTTTTGAATGGAATGGTTGAACTGTGTTAAATTCAAGTAAATGACTTATTATTTATCACAAATGTGCTTTTGTTAAAATGTTTGTGTATGTTGTTTGAAAAATATTTCTTTTGCATCATTTAATCAGAGATGTATTACAGGTTTTGTGTGTTGCAGTGTGTTTGTCTTACTGTGGCTTATGTATCATGATATGATAAATATAAAACTATAATAGATCTACCATCTGACATTAAATTCAAGTTTATAGTAGTCTTTTGTCAAAATATCACAGATTGCCTGTTGTTACTCAAGAAATCTGATGATCATTGATGCAAATGACCCCCAAATAAAACATATTTAACTAAAGTTACTACAAATTTAAATATGCAAAATGATATATAGAAATATGTTAAGATAGTTATGTAATTATGATGTTGCATTAATTTTGTTCTTGAAAGTCAAAAGGCCTCATTTACTTAATCTGATATTAATATATTATACTTGTCTATAACAGAGTTAAAATCAGTTTATTTATAATACACATAGGTATATATATAACAAACTTACACTTAGTTGTAACATTATTTGTAAAACCTATGCTGCAATATTTGTAGTGCTTATTTCTGTAGCTTAATATAAAGAAACAACAACATTTAAGCAAATATTAAATATTTTCATAATTAATTGTTTTTGCATTGAAATTATTCCAGTTTAGTATTCTTAAATCTTATACAAATACATATTTGCTATGGTTAAGTAAGAGACAACTAAAAATGTCATATGTATGGTGTATGGTTAAGGATAAAAATGTTTAGCTTTGTTTCTTTAGTAATTGTTGTTGACCAGCATTAGAAGTGAAAGGCAAAATTCCATGAACTGTTATAATTTAATGACAAGTAGTAAATTGAATGACACCTTGGTTCATATTTATTTTAAGACTTAGAAGTTTATTACTTATAAAGGTTAAAATTATTTTCTTTTGTTATATGTATATACGTGGTTGTTATGAAATAAATTGTTATATTAACTGCTATTACAGTAGTATTAATAGTTATTGATGTTTTGAATTGGATATTGGTATTTCAAGATTATTATGAAAGAAGCTCATTAAAATATCTAACATCTACACATAACCCCATAAAATTAATAAAAATTGAGTGGTAAAACTAGTATAAAGTCTGTCTTAAGATCTCTTTCACAGTTAAAAGAAGAAAAATATATGTGTGTCTATAAATAAAATCTAGGCTTAATATTTTCACAAAATATTTTTATAATGTGAAATTATTTTTGAAATTTTGTTTTAATTTGACTGTTTTCTGATCATAGCTGTCACTTGATCTTATACTGGTGTTGCAAATCAAATCATATACTAGAAAATTAGTTTCTTTTTTGTGTTAGGATGTGCTTTAATATTTCATGTTAACTTTGTCTTTACTGAAGTAATTTTAACATTTTTAATGTTAATAAAATAACACAAACAGGAAACTAATCTTGCATTATATTATTTTATTATATGCAGTATTACTGTTATTGTGCATAACGTGGTTTGCTCTGTTCTACATTTTCTACCTTAGAGCCAGGGTTTATGACCTCTTGCTTTTGTAACTTATTTTCTCAGCTTCGATGATTTTGTTCAGCATTTCCAATAGTTTGCTTTTACTTGTTATTCAGATGAGGATCAGATGACTGTATCTTCAAACTTCATCACCTTTAACTTGTTACATTTGTCTCAAACATCCTGACATTTTTGTGTTTCCATACATGATATCCAGATTTATGCAGCTTTTTTTCTGGGGTATCTTCATGTTGAATCTTGTTCTCCTCAACAAGCTCTGTCAGTAAAATCACACTTACATGAAATATGACAAAAATTATATTGACTAGATAAGATTTTTGAGGATTATATCTGTACTGTATTGTTATGTCAAACTGCAGTATTACATTACAGGATTATATCTGTACTGTATTGTTATGTCAAACCACAGTATTACATTGCTGTCACAATTTTGAATAGTGAGCAATTTTATATACTTCTAATTTGTTATACCTTGTTAAAAAGAACATTTCAATCATGACTGGACTGTGACTCGTACTCTGTAAGAAAAACTCCTGAAGTATAAATAAGCAAGGTAGTCTTGTGTTGAATGAGCAATGAACTTCTTTTATCACCTTCACTTGCTGTGGTGACCCAAAAATTGGTGGATAAAATACACAATGTGTTTTACAGAATAACTTCCTGTTGTTATTTTTCTCACTGCAAATAATTTTTTTTATAAATCTTCACTTTTGATATATGTAATTAGAATATATTAAACAGTCAAAATTTGTAATTCTGTTTATTTCTCTTTACTGTTGTCACAGTGTAAAGTTGTATATTCTTCAATGAGTAAATTTCTGGGGGTATTATAGCTCCACAAAATATAGCACGTTTCTCAATATTATTATACACTGATCAATATGTCAGGAATTCTTTAGTTATCTCAAAGTATAGGCTCTTACTTGTTAAGAAATTGTCATCCATTAAGAATACAATTAACCAATTCTTGTTTCTTTTATGGTTTGTTTTTGTATTTGAAGACTCATTACTACACATTTCAAGTCTCATCATATGGTGCAAGACCATAAAGGGGTAAGACCTACTAATAGAGAACAGCTATAGAGATGAATAGAAGTAAAGTTTAGTTATCACTGGATAAAGATTATCAACAAGTTACATGAGGGATAATTTATGCTTCTGTGATAATGTGATTTAAATGTAACTTCTGTACCAATGAACAACATAATTTAGTGGAAAGTTTAAAAGACATCGACATAAGTCACAGTTTTAGAAGTTTATGATAGTATTTTTAGATATTGTCTTCATTCCTGTAAATGTTTTCACATTAGGCCTATTTGTATGTGTATATGTCAAAGCTCAAGTTTGTTGACATTTTAGAGAGTACCATTCAACATAGTGTAGTGTATTTGATGTCATTTATTAAATATGTGTTTATTTTATACTTTATTACTGATTTAGAAACATTTTGTGGTAGGTGAAAGTAAGTAACAGATGCAATATATATGATAGTATTTACAAAACCTTTAGGTATGCATTTCAGAAGCTGTTTAAATACAATATGGAGATTATGCAATGACAAAAACGAAACCTTAATTTCCACATGAGCATTGACTTGTGGTTTGATATGTTAATCTAAGTCAAACAGGTATAATCAATTTGCAGACATATCTTTGTAAATCATCTAGTTTTTTGTGCATAACAGACTTTTATGTTTTACTGAAAGCTTACTATGTTTTTTGCACATACATATGATAGATTTTGAATTTTATAAAGTATTCCTTTTTCAATATTGGGTCAGTCGATTGGACCAGTTCCATGCATGCTGGATTCAGTTGTATTTGGTCACAAATTATGACAATTTTTTAGTGTTTGAGAAGACATTACACAAGCCTTTTTATGTTTTAAGAGTGTACAGTAGTAATAGTAAAATAATATCAAATTGGTTCAAATGTAACTCATATCTGTAAGTATTGAACATTATTGTTAAATGTATCATATTCAAGTAACACAAATAAATAAAAGAAGTTTTAATTCATGTAGAGACAAAATATACATAAATTAATTATATCCAACCATACTGTTAGCAAAACTATTGTTAGGTAAATGTTTGTCCTTTTTTACATACAAGTCTCTTTTTTTCTATATATTTTGGAGTGAAAACAACAGGTATTCTGTATTCGTATTTATGATTGGCCTTCCTTCTCCATTGTTGTTGTTTTTTAACTTGTAGTCGATGTTTTATTCCCCTCGGTGTGGATTCCTTTACTTGGTGAGGGGACCTCTGAGGGAAGGTTCTGTTCTTTCAGTTTACCTTCTCTGAGATCTAAACATCTACTCACGTGTTTGCCATGCGTGACAACCCATGAAGGGGAGGAGAGGATCCTGGTGGTTGAGGGGTCCAACTCTAACACACCACCTTAGCTTTGAATTCCTATATACAGGTGACCTTGGGGTGGCCCCTCCTTGGGTCAATTGCATAGCTCCCTTGGGCTAAGGTCAACCAAGTACCAGTGTTGGAAGTTCTCAAAAGGTGTTGTGGGCATTGTGTCTGATGCTGGTGTTTGGGTATAGTGCTCACAAAATCCTGGCGTTGCTGCATTGTCCTTGCTTGACAATGTAGTGCATCTCCTCATAGGGCTCTTTGGTGAGTGGGGTCAGAGAGCACCGAAATTTCCTTTTTTTCTTATGGATCCTCAAAAAAAAAAATTCAAATAAAATAGTGGAAAAACATTGAATAAGTAAACGATCACGTCTTGATATTTCTGAGGAGCAATCTTCAAGACCTGTACCACCTGTTGTACCTCATTTTCTTATCCTACATTCTCTTTCAGAGAAACCTTTAGGGCAAATGTTCCCCTTTTTTTATTCAGAAGGGACTGGAGGGATTTGCTGGCTCACCAAAGTGAGTAAGGAAACTTTGATCTGTTAACATATTGATGGAAACATAAGAGATTCTCACTGGTTTCTCCACTCAAGGGGTTTCCTACAGTGAGGCGTATCTCCACTCACAAAGATGGAGTTACATTGCTGACCAATATCCTCATTCTGAGATTTACATCACCACGTGCACCTGCCACCATCAAGGCAGGTTATCTTAATTGCAGGGTATGGCTGTACATTCCAAACCCTCCCCGATATTTCCAGTGTCAGAGGTTCGGTCACTCAAAGATGTCATGTTGTAGTTCCGTGACATGTGCTCGTTGTCGTGGCAAAGACCAGGATGCATATGAGTGTGAAACGGACCCACATTGTGTCAATTGCAATGGCTCTCGCCCTTCCTACTCATAGCTCCCGAACCAGGACTAGAAAGGCCAACTTCAGGTGACTGACAGTGGTTCTTGTACTTACCTGTTAGTCTTCCTGGTGGGTTATTATAATTACGATTATGCTACAGAAAGTCCTTTATGACTTCACTTACTGTAGTTTCTCTCTTAACGTTGTAGACTAGATTTGAACATTGGTTGAACAAATTCACAAACACGTCTCCCAATGGAACAGCAGTATGTTTGCAGAATCACACTGCTAAATACCAGGTTTCAATACCCATGGTGGGCAGAGCACAGATAGTCTATTGAGTAGCTTTGTGCATAATTCTAAATTAACAAACACATGTTATAAATTAATAAAGGTACAATTCTCCATTTAATATTCCTAAGACATCCACATATTTTTCTGAAGATTTTTTTTCACAGCTTTAGAATGACCTAACTTCTTGAAATTGTATGCTAATTCTGTAGTTGAGAGACAATTAAAGGGTTTTGGGCACCTACAGTTTCTTTTCCATTGGTTTGTTTTAGAATTACACGCAAAGCTACTTGAGGGCTATCTGCACTCTTTTCCTTTGGCATTTCATATTTTGCAAATGCTGTCATTTTTGCATTTGTATGAGCTTTGAAGAGAAAGAAATGTCTTGTTTCAGATTATCAAAGATTTTTGTGAGACTAACCTCAATGTCAAGTTAAATTGCTCATTATATTTCAGAGCTAGATATAAAAGTAGTCAGTTACAGAGAAATATATTTTAAACACAGCATAAGATGTAATACTGTGATTGTATGTCTATTAAGTAATCATTTTCTTTCACTGTAATTTTCATCATTTGGGATCTTCATTTCAAGATGTTAAGTGTGTGTGGCTATCAGGTGTGTTTATTGAATAGTCAGATCCAAAGTCAGATATCAGGACTTGCTTGTATTACAATTTATTATTAAGTTCCTGACTAATTACCAGGAAAGAGACCTTTAACTTTTCTGTTCATTTCCACCCTTGTTTAATTTTTTTCTGTGAATGTCGTGATGTTTTAGTGAGTTACATTTTAAATTTAATTGAACTACTTTTTTATCATGGTATATAAATACGTTTGTCATAGAAACACAGTTAATAATCCAAATTTTAGTAACACATCAGGTTTCAGTCCTTAATTTTACATTGGTCGTAGACATAAAGCAGTTATGATGAATAATGTTATGCTTAAAATTTACACAAATTGAGTTCGTCATTGGTTGCAGACATAAAGTAGTTGTTATGAATATGTTATGCTTAATATTATGGCATTATTCCTGTCACCACGTGTCAGTTTCTTTATTTGAATTTCGCACAAAGCTACTCAAGGGCTATCTGCGCTAGCCGTCCCTAAATTAGCAATGTAAGATTCGCTGGATGGCTGCTAGTCATCACCACCCACCGCCAACTCTTGGGCTACTCTTTTACCAACGAATAGTGGTATTGACCGTTACATTTTTGGTTCGACGGGGATGCGAACCCGCGACCCTCACATTACGAGTCGCACGCCTTAACCCACTGGGCCACACCCATTATACAAGAATAGATTTTGCACTATTCAATTATTACATTTACCAATGTATGGATGTGTAGCAAGAGATAGAAAAAAGGCTTAATCCATTGTTCCCTTGACGCATACCGAGTGCTTGGCCACCATTTCTTGTTTTATACGTACTAGTTTGATAACAGTTAGATTGCGTTTGTATATTAATTAGTTATGTATTATTTGTGTTTATAAATGCATATTTGAAAATTTCATTTCTGCAAGGTTGCATACCTGCATGAAGAATAAAACATAAAGAATTAGAAAGGAAAATTAAAAATAAACTATAAGTGAAAATATAAGAACGTGAAATTACGCTTATGAGAAAAAAAAAGAAATTAAAAATATTATGGTAACATTTAAAAGGTATCTACATATTTTTATTTTTGAAATTTAAATATTTCATTTCACTGTATGTTCATGATAATACCCAGATTTAATGATATAACAGAGAAAATAGGAAATAAAACATGAACATTTACTTCAAAAACATGATATTCATTTAGTAGGTTACAGACACTATGCAAATGAAATGTGAACCTTGTGAGATAATGAAATGAAACTACTTTGTATGTGAAGTATTCAGAGTGAGTGTACATAAAATAACGAATGTTTATCATAGATATTAGGAAAAAAATCAAAATTAAATGTCATGTGTTTCTAAAACTACATAATCCTAGGCTCGTGCAAGACCAAACTATTTTATTTTTATCTCGAACTTTCCTGACAATAACATACGTACTCAGAGTGTATGTACGTCGTAATATTGATTCTATTTAACTGTGTTCTGTAAACAATTAATCTTAATTCTCCTTAGCTTATGAAAGGACTACATACTTATTACATTTATCATGAATATTTTGTCAGTTAAATCACATTCACTGATTAAAACCACGAGCTTATACCGCTTTTACTGGTCATGTCGTTTCTAGTGTATGATTTTACTAGTTTCAGTTTAGAAAAATTACGCTTGTTTTTGGATATACTTGGTGCAACTATTAATTACAATTTACGAGCTTTAGCAACCCCTGAGAGCATTTTACTTTGTGTTAATGTTAAATGGGTTATAAGTTTATTAGAATTATGATTGTACAACCGTGATGTGATATCTTTTTAAAGATTAAATATTTGGATTCAGTGTATTTAAGAATGATGGGAACACATATTGAATACCAGACATTTCGTCGTTAATCTCAAATACCGTAGAATCATTTACTTTTGTAAATTCATGTCTGTAATATTCTTCCATGATCAAAACTGTTTGTATGTCCAATGTTATGGATTTGCTGAATAAGTTTAAGTTGTTTTTGAAAAATTTTATTCATATTCTGCATCAATACCATTTTGTTTAACGCACAATGTTGCTGCCTCAATTTGCCCATTGAGTATGATATAAAGAATCATTTCCATGACATGACTGCAATAATTACATCCAACTTTACTTGCTCTGTAACTTATAGCAACATTTTGGCTTTAATAAAGATGTTCTTTCTGAATATTAAGCTTGCAATGAAGTTGGATTCTCAAATCCTATTGAAAAGCCTGATGTTTTGGGTCATGTTTCTTTGTCAGAAACATTTGTTTCAATAATCTACTGTTACCTAAACTGTAAGTAAACGTTGAGTAGCTGTTTGCTACTCAAAAACAGTTCAAGCATTGTATGGTATGTGATGTTGTCCCAACTCCCAGTATGTTAAAACTAACTGGTAAAACCGAAAATGAGACAAGACTATGGGTAAGGCAGATGATTCTATTTTTGAAGTGAAACCTGTATGAAACAACCAGCAAACAGTTATTGAAGTTTTATTTGCGGTTTAAATAATTAAACTTTCACACTTAACTGTGATATTCGTTTTGCGTCTTGTTTCTAAGTGTTCAATAATTATATCATACGCCTCCTTTTTTTTATCTTTCAGCCGAACTAACCACATGTGCAATGTGATTGCTGCAAAGATATCTCCGTAGTCAACAAGTTCTTCGTCGATTATTTCACCGATTTATCCGGTGATTCTCGACAGGTTATCGCTTTGCCGACCATCGCAATCCAAGAGTACCTATTAACTCGAGAATGACCAGAATCCTCCGTCAAGGTGGAATTTTCTTCCAGCACTCTACCTTGACCGACGTTACTTATCTCTGTGGACCTTGGAATGCAAACATAAATGTCAGGTGTTCCTCACGTAAAAGCAAAACTAATCTCTTTTCTGTTTTTATTAAGAGCGTCCACCCTTCTACATATACCATTAGATATTCAGCATTCTATCGAGACAGCTACTGAATCTAATCTCTATATCACCGGATCCTGGCCAGAATTACAGGCCTCCTTACCCAGTTCATGAAAGTAGTAACCGCCTCGAATCCAGTGGCTAATTACATTCTAGCTAATGCCTGTTTATTTCACTTTGGAGTCCATCGCCCACTATCATCTATCGTCACTACATTTCTACAAATCCAGCAAGCCTAACTTACAACCAAATCTCTCAAGGAGAACCACGCCGCGCACAGTCTCACCTATCACTAATACAACTTTATTTGTCCCACAGGTTAATAAATCACAGTTTGTTACCTCGTGAGCTATAACCACATAATCAAAGAACTCGCTACTTTACAACAGCCTTGGTCTCCTTCGTCTTCCTTGGAACACTAAGTTACCATTGCCGGTCATCTGAACCTTCTTTCCTTTCGCATGTTCCGTCCTGGTTCACAGCTCTTCTCATCGTTTATAATGTTAATAGAAACTTACTTCAATCCCAAGTAATACTGTATTAACCATCTCCTGCTAGTATTATCATTGCTGTTTTAGTAGCACTTATCCTTAATTCCGCGAAGAGAAAGTGACATTTCTGAGCGCCTCTGTTCGTCCCGCAAGTCCATACGGAGATTCAGAGATCTAAAATTATGTTCATTTCAGGCACGTTTATTTCAGACAGTTAAATCACTATTTATTGGTAAAGTGTAGTCAAATAGTTGGCAGTGAGTGGTATTGGCTTCCTACTACCTTCCTTCTAATTTATCATTTCAAAATTAAAAGCGACCACATTGAGGTAGTCCTTCAATAGGTTTGCGTGAACTAGATAAAATACGTGACAAAACACTGATTTTCTCGCTAATTGTTCAGAAGGTAAAAACGCACCTTTCTTTTCTCCGTACAATATAGAAAACTTTTACCTTACACTAAGTAATTACAGCAAACTATAATACAAAACACTCTGTTCTGCGACAAGTTGGATCTACTTCTGTACTGACTGACAACACCAGAAGTGCCCAGACGTTTACTTTCTTTGTGTTTTTTTTTAATTTTTAATAATTTATACCCACAACTGATCTTATCTTTAAAACAAATGGACTGATTACTTATACTCTTTAAAACTTTAAAATGTAAAACATCTAAATAACTTCACAAAACTTTTATTGTTATATATATAAATATAATAGTGTGTGTTTTCTTACAGCAAAGTCACATCGGACTATCTGCTGAGCTCACCGAGGGGAATCGAATCCCTGATTTAAGCGTTGTAAATCCGTAGACATACCATTGTACTAGCTAGCGGGGGGCAAAATATAATAGTACTGACTGTTATTTGTCCATGTAAATACTTCTGGGTTTGTATGGATCTTCAGCAAAAATTGGTATAGAGGTTCATTAGGTCCTTTAGGAAATACACATTTTGAGTCGGTTAAATCCCTTGAACATGGGAGTGTTCTGAGAATTACCCAAACGCAGTCTCTGGGGTGAGGTATAAAAGCCAGGGATCTTGGTGTTACTTTCGTACCCTACCTGTTGGCGACGCGTTTTCAACTCTGTAAATATTCTAGACATTATGCTAGGTCCTACTGACGTAGATTTGAGAAATAAGATGGTCGCCTACAACAACGCTGGGTTGAAACAAGGCGATATTGCAAAACGACTTGATGTATCCAGGCAGACCGTCAACAGAGTTCTCAGAAGAAGAGCTCTAACAGAAAGTGTGAGTCTTAGCAGACCAACGGGTCGTCCACGTACCACTACAGCACGCGATGATTGTCGGATCCTCACTATTGCTCGTCGAAACCGTACGATGTCCTCCAGGTCTATTGCCTCTGCGTTACGTGCGCAACAACTGATCTGGATTTCACTCCAGACGCTTAATCGACGACTAGTGGAAGCTGGATACAAAGCAAGAAATCTAAACGGACAGTTAGACATAGCAACAACAGACTGCAGTGGGCTTAGCGACACAGTAATCTGACGATCACACACTGGAATTATGTAGTTTTGCTAACGGATCTAATTTTCTGCTATACCCCACTGATGGACGGATACGAGTGCGCAGGCTTCCTGGAGAGCAGCTGAATGATGAAAATGTTCAACCCAACGTCGCAGGAGACGGAGGTTCAGTGTAGGTCTAGAGCGTATTCTGTTTTACAGCTATCAGCCAGTTGGTCATTCTGGTTCAAAACATCACTGGTGCTGTGTATCAGGATATCCTGGATCACCACTTCCTGTCAGGGTATTTTCCAGGACAATGCACAAGCTCATACTGCTCGCAATGTGCAAAACTCCTTACAACAACGTGGTGTGTTTGTTCTTGAGCAACCACCTGTAAGCCCAGATACCAACCCGATAGAGCATCTCTGAGATGATCTTGGCCGAACAGTCAGGAAGAGGAACAAACCTCCTACAACCCTACAGCAGTTAGGCCAAGCAGTGACTGAAGAGTGCAACAGAATTCCAAATCAAGGACTCGTAAAGTTAATTGAGAGTATGCTACGCCACCTAACGGACATTATTGCAGCATGTGGGAGTCATGTGAATGTAATTGTTGCACGTTTATTGAAAGTTTTAATTGTGGTTTGTTTTTCTTTTTTTCAATGTCTTATATATATTCTTCGTTTTTTGCCATTGCAGCAGTTCATGAAGGAAGGAAGAATAGATAAATCAGATGTGTACATTAGAACTGTGTATATTGCTTTTAGTAATACGAAATGTTGGATGGAAGGAAAACCAAAGGGTCAGAGAAAGACGTGGAAGATAAGTAGGCTGTCAGCTATAGGTGATTATTACAAAGAGGGGGGACAATAACCAATGTTGTGAATAGGGAGGAAAAAGATTATATTACCTCAAAGTACAGATAGAGGTGTCGTGAGTTCATAAAATAATTTAAAGAAAAAGAGCCATGAAGTAATTTTGTCAGGGATACTCTGCAAAACTAACTGTGAGATGAAGTTATAAATAGGTCACTAGGGCTAAGTGCTAGGCTGAAATCTGTACGTAAGGATGAACACATTGTCTAGATGGTTACATTTCAATAGGATAGGAGCTGACTAAGTGTACTTACTCGGATTTAATAGAATAATTAAAAATGAACTAGACAGAAATGAGGACCAGGAGAAATTAAATTGAAAGAAAATAAAAGGGAGACACATGTTTATTATAGAAAATAGGAATTATAATTACTAATAAGCTTAATTGTTATTATTGTAATGCTCGAAATATAAAACAAATAAAATAGATGACTTTATGTCACTGGTAAGAATAGAGGATTTTGAAATAATGGGAATAACTGAAACATGGTTAAAAGTAAATGTTTTTGATCCAGAATATTTCTAAAAAGAGAATTTCTGGCTATTTAAAGTGAATGGAATATTAAAGAGAGAAGAGAAAAATGGGTTTATATGTAAAGTACGGGTTACACTCTGGTCACATAAAGGATATTAGTTTGAAGATAGAATCCATTTGGTTCGTTATTAGTGGATATAAAAGGAATGGCGTTTTAGTGGGAATTTCTTAAAAACCAGAATACTACTGATGAAATTAGTGAGGATCTTTACAATCAGATTAAGATTTCAGCTCTTAATGAAATTATAATGTAACATATATATTGGGTAATATTAAAGTCAAACCACGACGGAGAAATGATTTTGTAAACTGTTGAGCTTCTTAAGCAATTAGTCAGTGAATCTATTAAAACAATGTTATGTTAAATTTATTCTTAATTTCAAATACAGAAATGATTATGAAAATTGTGGAACATCTGGATGGATATAATAAGTGGTCCATTAGATGTAATGTTTTGTTGTAAATAGAGGTAAATAACAACGATATTTGGGTCATAATTTAAAATAAAAATTGAAAGGATGGAACAAGAATAATCTGTTCTGAATTGGTCACCTGAGTTATTTGGCGACACTGATCAGATGTGTAAACTTTTTAAAGGTAAATTCTTTAATATTCAAGGTAAACATATTCCTTATAGAATGAAAAGGGTAGCTGCTAGGAAACAATAAACAGGTTGAGTTACACAGAGTTTAAGAGATAAGATTTACTAAAACTGTCATAAATTTTAAGAAATTTGAATTGACTGGTATGACACCAGATTCATAAGATCAAAAAGTTTGTAAAACAATAAATGAAAATACAAAAGGATATATGAGAAAAGATGTTTGTGGATTTAAAAAGTACATTAAAAGAAAAGAAAATGTTGTTTTGTCATACATGGAGATGCTGAAATTTATCAAACTGTTTTCTCTACATGAAATACAAGAGTTGTATTGGTCTGATGAAACTGTTTGAGGTTGAAAATAAGGTTGTTATTGTGCTGATGCATAATAGTTTTTTTCTGTATTTGCCAATGAAAATAGAAGAAATAAGGGACACGGGTATAACGTATGGAAAGCTAGGAGTCATTTTTAGCTGAAGCAGTTTCAATTATTTAAGAGGTTGGTTGGCCTTTGGGATCGGTTATCTTCAGACGTTGTAGAAAACGTAAATGAGAGTTTAGACAAAACGTTTGACAACTATATGAATGATAACAACTGGTTGTAATTCTTTTTAAATTATTATAATTTAGTTTCGACGATGACACAACCGAGATTGACTAATACTTTCCGAAAATTTCATGTTAATAGACGTGTCATTGTGTGCATGTCATATTGAAAAATCTATGCTGTGAGAAAATTAATAAATTGTTAAAAAGAAATATGTCCTGATTATTTCATTGTAATCATGTTACCGAAAGTCATTATTGAGTTAATTTAATATCTAAGAGCTCGTTTTAATTATTCTACAGTGTCAACCTTTTCTACGACGATTTAATTGAATGGTAAGGAAAGTTAATTAACTGGTAAGTTACTAATTTAAACTAATTTTATTAATTATATTTATATTAATCAAATATGTACTATCCCGACTTTGTGGAACAATGACATTTTTGTCACCAGTCATAGCAATATGGTGACACTTCGTCTGGTGACATAAGCAAGACATATAAATTTAGCACATAATGATGCTAGATAGGAAAGAATATAACTGTGCAACGATATAAATGCATTCTAGTGACACCTGAACCAAGTATCTAAAGATAGTTACAATCCGTGATGACGAGAAATCCCACTTGTAGAGAAAAATATATATGTAAAAACGACAGGTATGGGTACAGAAAGAACTATGTTCATTTCTCTACCCATACCAGACGTTTTACACATATAAAGATAGTTACATTTTGTAATCAAACTGTCCATCAGGGCTGAAAAACTGTTATATTTAGTGAAGCTTTCCTCATAAGTTATATCTCTATCCAGATTGATTCCTCTGTAGCTAGTCTGTCTTGATTCTGTTGGTGTTATTTCATCTTTTTACTAATAAAATCCAATACAAATTTTTTGCAATAGATTTAATACAATAAGAAATAGAATTTAAACTTTTCTTAATCTATTATTTTACAATATTAAACATGAAATGTATCATAAATAAGTACACAGATAATTACAATTTTAATGAAAATGTCATTTGAAGTAATTTTGCATACAATCATATAAAAAGGTTATGACACCTTATAAAAGCCTGTGTATATTTGTAACATTTTTGGATATACAGATATTTAATCTCAATTTTAGCAATACTGAGAGATTATTGGAATATAGTTAAACAATTAAAACTGAAGAAAAGACCTTTCAAGATCTTCTGTAAATGTCATGCTCAAAAATGCATATTCGAACTCAGAAATAAGTTAGGACACCCTACCCCCTAATAGCTGGTGTTACCACCTTCTTGTAGCCATCTACCAGTCTCTGATTTAAAAATAGTTTGAAATTAGCCATTCCACTGTCCGGAAAATAGTCAACAAGTGGAGGGTTTTCAAAACAACTGCCAACATGCCCAGGTCTGGTCGTCCAAGCAAGTTCACCCCGAGAGCAGACCGCAAGATGCTAAAAGAGGTCTCCAAAAACCCTAAAATGTCATCACGGGACCTACAGCAGGCTCTGGTTACTGTTGATGTGAAAGTGCATGCCTCTACAATCAGAAAGAGACTGCACAAGTGTAACTTGCATGGGAGGTAAGCAAGGAGGAAACCTTTGCTCTCTAAGAGAAACATCAAGGCCAGACTGAAGTTCGCCAGTGAGAATGTAGACAAAGACCAAGACTTCCGGAATAATATTCTTTGGACACCTGAGTCCAAAACTGAATTATTTGGACACCAGAACAGAGGACATGTTTAGCGTAAACCAAATACAGCATTGCAGGAAAAGAACCTCATGCCAACTGTAAAGCATAGAGGTGGAAGTGTCATGGTTTGGGGCTATTTTGCTGCAGCAGGACCTAAGTAGCTCACAATAACAGAATCCACCATGAATTCTACTGTGTATCAGAGGGTGCTTGAGGATCATGTGAGACCATCTGTAAGAAAATTAAAGCTGAAGCGGAACTGGACCCTGCAACACGACAATGACCCAAAACATACCAGTAAATCTACTAAGGACTGGCTGAAAACTAAGAAATGGAGGGTCCTGGAATGGCCGAGTCAAAGCCCAGATCTTAATCTCATTGAGATGTTGTGGGGTGACTTTAAACAGGCTGTACATGCAAGAAACCCCTCAAACATTTCACAGCTGACAGACTTCTGCATTGAGAAGTGGGGCAAACTTTCTTCAGACCGATGTCAGAGACTGGTAGATGGCTACAAGAAGCGTCTTACTGCAGTTATTTCAGCCAAATGGGGGTAACACTAGCCATTAGGGTGAAGGGTGTCCTAAATTTTTCCTCGGTTCGAATATGCATTTTTGTAGCATGACATTTACAGAAGATCTTAAAAAGTATTTTCCTCAGTTTTAATTGTTTAGTTATATTCCTATTATCTTTCAGTATTGTTAAAATTTGGATTAAATATCTTTATATTCAAAAATGTTACAAATATACACAGGCTTTCATAGGGTGTCCCAACTTTTTCACATCATTGTATATTTAATTGTGTTTCTGGTCCGAAATACACATAATTGTCAAATATATATTTTTAGTTTTTATTATGTTGTTTCCAATCTCCTTGGTGTTTCCCACGCTGGTACTGGCGCCACTTAATTCTGTGATGACGTCACCCGGATGAAGAATCGAGGAGACCGAAATCAATGTTTCGTGATCTTTCTTCAGGGTCACGGACACTCCTGGAACTATTAAAACAATATATATACAATATACACTTTGTAGTGATTTCTACATGTTGGTACGTCTGTCACTAAACTAAAATTCATCTATGAATAGCTAATTTGCTTTGTTCAACAATGTTAGTGTGGTTAGACACGAATACAAAATATCTTGAAAAAAATATTGTCCGTATAAGGAAACAAAATGTTTGAAGATTTAGATCGCGTTAACCAATTGAAATCCTTCTTCCATTAAATTATATTCTTCTCATTGATGATCCGACAGTTGCGGATGGTAAAACTGATTTTTTCTTATTACTATTTATCATTTTCTCTCGGTAAGTATTTCCCAAACTGGCAGTTCAGTGTTTCTAACAATTAATTATAACAGTTATATTGAATGTTGTTTAACTATTTTTGGCACAAAAAATAACAACGCATTGCGGCTTGTTTTTTTCTTCTTTTTTCACAACATAAACAATCCTTAAAGTAACAAGAAATCAATGAAAGACTCGCGGAACTGCGACTTACAACTATGAAGGCGTGATTACGCAATTTTTTCCAGGCTCTGTTATGTAACTGTTGGTAATACAACGTACCCTGAGAAAATGGGTCCTTATTGACTGTGTTCAATTCGCATATTTATTACCTGACTTTTCCCTCAAATTAGAAACATTTTCTTGGTTGTTAACTGTAGGTGGGGAGACAACATATCAGATCATATTGAATAATATCTATGCTTTTCCTTGTTGAAACTGTTAAGTGGGTAGGGTGTGGGACTGTAATAGGCTGAAAAGGATAATGGTCTTATTCAGTAATTAACTTCCATCTTATTCATCAGTTTAAAACCTAGAACTGTTATGCGCAGTTATTCCACGAGTGGCTTTGAGTGAAGAATATGCTAAAACATAAATTAATCAATCTGTCATGACACTTCTGTCTAAATCTGTGTGTGTGCGTGTTTAATCATATCAAAGGTCTATCTGCACTATGCTCACCCTAACTATTTTATAAACTTTATTTTTCAAACCTTTTTCAGCGCAAAGTGTAAAACTAATAAAGTTTGTTTGTTTTTGAAATTCGTGCAAAGCTACACGAGGGCTATCTACGCTAGCTGACCCTAATTTAGCAGTGTAAGACAAGAGGTAAGGCAGCTAGTTATCACCACCCACAGCCAACTCTTGAGCTACTCTTTTACCAACAAATAGTGGGATTGACTGTCAGTTATAACGCCCCCACTCGCGACCCTGAGATTACGAGTCGAGTGGGTTAACCACCAGGCCATGTCGGCTCAAAACTATTGAAGTGAAATTTAAAAACGTTTTAAATTTAGCAAAACTTGCTAGACTAAATAATTAAATGCAAAATACAATAACAGCAACTTCTACAGTAGGTAAATCCTGACTTTAATAACTACATCATATCGACCTTTAATATGCATCATCATCATCATCATTAGTTCAAAATTGTTGTCAGTGTAATTTTAAATTGACCGTCACCTTATTTTCTGCCGGCTTATGCCATGATAATTTTGTTTCCCCTATAATTAATTAACCTAAAAATAATATATTGAGCACGTAGTCCTTTCATCTTTGTTTAAACTTGCACTCACGAAATACATTAACAATCTTGATGTTTGATGAAGGGATCTCTGACGTGATTTGTATCAAGAGCAGGTAAAAACAAAATGAATAGTGACAAATATGTTTATTTCTCGCCTTTCAAGTTCATACGTCATGCTGTGTTGTATCCTACAGATTGTATAATTATTCTCGTGATTCATGGCATGTTCACGATTTGCTAACGTCACGCAGTACAAATTGCAATACTAAGCGTCCCTTAAGTGACAACATTTCAGTGTCTAGTAACTAAATCATAGAGAGACATCATAAAGTGCTGGAAATGGTTAAAACAGGTGATCTCTCCAGGTCTTTTACTGTAATAATAATAATAAAAGAAACGCTGTTCTGATACACACAAAAGGCTGCTTACCTTTCCTGTTCTTCAACCTTCCCTGAGCAATGAAGAATCTGAATGGTTTCTTCTTTGGTTGTACTTCCTCCTCTGTACGTTTTTCTTCCGCTTGAATATCGATCACTCGACCACACATCTCGCTTTGTTCAGGGTTGTTTAGACTAGAGTATGGTTTGGAGAAAATAAATGTTGTTAAAGCACAGATTGTTGTTTTCCTTTTATACAAGCATGGATTAAAGAGGTAAAACATCTAATTAATGTCATGCCACGCGGATGATAGTAAGAAACAAAAAATTCACGACCTGGTTGTTAAAAGAAATCCAACGAAGCTGTATGATATACAAACTCAATACAATTTAATGCTCACTATAAAATGTATTTATTAATTAGAAATCGTCGATTACCCAAAAGTCATGTTAAAAACTGTTGCATTTTTCACATCTAAAAATCACTCTTTCTTCAAACAGATCCGTACTGAGATTAAAAGCTAACATTATTTTATACTTATTATATTCTACTTGGAGGAGCCAGCAGTGGCCGATATTCAGAGTGCAGGATTGCGTTTCTCTGTGTCTAAAATACGAGCCACAATGCAGATAAATACAATCAGTATTTCGGTTTGACCGCGTTATAGTAATGACAGTCAGTCCCATTATTCTGCTCTAAGAAATGGCTAAAGTTTCTTATGGCAATGAGTGGTTAGTCAGTTGTTTAGAATTAGGAATGTTAAGTGATTCTGACTTGCCATTTAGCCCTTGTGAACATAGAATACCCATCAATTGAAAATATCGGTATCCAGTCAGACCATGGCTTGTCCACTTTTGCACGGTGAGAATTTATGTATTAAAACTTGGTTTTTGTAAAGCAATACATTACGTTGAGTATTTGTAGTATGAAAATAAAAGGTTCCTATTTAAATCTTAAAAACCTAAAACTTACGAGTCGTGACACCAGGAGGACTCTTCCTCGTCCATAGGATCTTTTATACCTTTATCATCTCCTCTTTGAACGGCTCGTAGCTGTGTTGGAAACTAAATACATTCCTGAGACCGTTCCACATCCGCTTCCAAAGTGACATTTTGTTCACGGCAAAGGCGCTGGAATAGAAGCAATACTTACATGTGATGAATATATCATAGTATATTTACACATAAGTGACTTGTATGAGAGAAGATCAATATTTATTTAAATGAATAGTGTTATATTGATAAATCAGAACCTTAGTGTTAATGATTAACAACTTAGATAAAATTGGTAAATATCACGATTCACTCTAAAACAGTTATTGCTTAGACAACATGACAACAGTATTTTAACAACTACTAGATCTGTTGTGTACCAGCCAAACTGTGGAGTACTGGTATTGTACAGAAGTCCTCGATAACAGTGGATATAGCAGATGTAATGGAGTTGATATATTCTTCTCTACTTTCAATCACAAGTTACTATAATATCCACACTAAAGTTACTTAGAATGAAAAATGGTTGGAATTGTGTCTAGAGAAAAACAGTAGTTGCGGTTCGTCAAATGATTATTAAACGTATTTATATGGTGGAATAGATAACGAATTATGGTTATTTCAGAGTCACATATAACATATGTTACGAAATTGGTCTGCTTGAATAAAAAATACAAGAATTAAGGGCTTAAAAGAAATTATAAGTGAAAATGACTCCACAAGATGTTGACGGCAAAGATTATATGACAGGTAGCGTTTAACTAGTTTAGCCTAGCAGCAAAGGTGCAAAGTATTGAAGAAATACATAGATTATATAAGTAACTATGAAACCTAATTATATTATTGGATTACATACTTTTCATTGCATTTCAAGTTAACAGTTTTTCTGCTTGATAACAGATTATAATCATCAATAGTACACATTCTTATAAAAACATAAGTTCACCATGGTGAGATAAAGACAACTGAGAACAATAGTACATGAACTGTTACGTATTTATCTTAAACCATTTGTGTCCTATTTCATTAAGAAACTATGTGAACATATTTTTTATAGTTTTAAAATGTTTATTCGATACTTGGTCAATTTGATTTGGTTTTTTTTAAATTTTGCGCGAAATTATTCGTAGGCTATATACACCAATCATTCTTTCAGCAAAAGAAAAACACCCAGTCAACACATACCTTTTGGGTATGAAAATCTCTGGAGGAATTGATTTTTCTTGATCATCACAGATGTTGTTACTAATTGCCCAAGATTCATCTAAAATAAGATAAAAAAATGCTGATTTCTATAAAACTAAATAATATCTAAACTAGCTTTGATTTGTTATCTTGTAAGGAATCTGCTAGAGTAAATAATTAAATGCAAAACACAATAACAGCAGCTTCTACATGAGGTAAATTATGACTTTAATAACTATATCGTATCGCCCTTTGTTTTTTTTTTGTTTCGCGCAAAGCTACACAAGGGCTATCTGCGCTAGCCGCCCCTAATTTAGCAGTGCAAGACTAGAGGGAAGGCAGCTTGTCATCACCACCCACCGCCAACTCTTGGGCTACTCTTTTCCAACGAATAGTGGGATTGATCCTCACATTATAACGCCCCCACGGCTGAAAGGGCAAGCATGTTAGGTGCGACGGGGATTCGAACCCATAACCTACAGATTACGAGTCGAACGCCTTAATCCACCTGGCCATGGCGAGCCTCGTCCTTTAGTATGGCATCATCATCAGTTCAAACTGTTTGTTATTGTAATTTTAATTTAACGGTTACATTATTTTCTGAGGGATCATCTCATGATATTTGCCTCAATAATTTTGTTTTTTCTAAAATGAATTAAACTGAAAGTAATGAATTGAACATATGATCCATTCACCTTTAGTTAGATTTGCACTCACGAACTACATTAATAAACTAGACGTTTGGTGAAGAGTCTTCTAACGTGTTTTGTTTCAAGAGCATATAAGAACAAAATGAAGGTTAAAAATATTTTTATTTCTTGTTTACAAGTTCGTATCTGATACTGTTTTGTATTCTATAGATTGTATAATTTTTCTCATTATTCATGGCACGTACATGTTTTACTGATATCATGGCAGTATAAATTGCAATGTTAAGCGTCCCTTATGTTACAACCTCTAGAGGAACTGATTTCTCTTAGAGCTGACAGAGGATGTCACTGATTGCCCCAGGAAAAAAAAAAAAATGTGGTATCCTGACAAAGGCAAGATTTTATTTTTTCAGTAACATCATGGTTGGTTTTGTGTGATTTTGAACCAAAAGAGAAAATATTATAAAGGTGTTTTCTTTAACAATTTGACTTCTAAGAAATTTTTAATTGATATCTTTACGAATTATTCCATGTCATACGAACACAGATATTTAAATACATGTATGTAAGATATGAAGGGAACGATTATTTTTTAGTTTTAGGAGGAGAATCCTAGAATCACAAACTCCTTATTATATTTTGTTACAACGCTTTAAACACAAAGAAGATTCAGAATTGATTTGCACTACTTAGAAAATGTAGAACTATCTAGAGGTTTAGCCAAACTTATACATAGGGCTTGTATTAACGTTCAAAACCATACAGTATATTATAATAGCCCTAGCCGTTCTACTGAAATACCATTTCATGCTCCCTCTAGTCTTACACTACTAAATTAGGGACGGCTAGCGCAGATAGTCCATGTGTAGCTTTGGTGAAAACATTTCTTTTACCATAGATTCTTGTATCTCTTGCATTTGAACTTGTATATAAACCATGTACTGCTTTGCTGAAGACGATATGTGAAGAAGACAGACCAATACTCTTTCGAAAAGTGTTGTGCGTTCTCCCCAAACTAAATCACTTTATTGTGTTTATAGATTATTGTTTACATTACATACTTTCGATGCTTGTATTGAAGTTTTGTAATTGGTGTAACTTTGGTAAGTGGGAGGAAGAGGCGGTTTCCTTTTGGGTTTAGTATATGATGAAATAAATATATAAGGAAAACATTTCACAAATTTTAAATGGTTTTGCTAGTACTTTTAATACTAGACAAACAAAAATAAAGATATTTTACCTTTTTCTTTGGAGATTTCCTGGGTGTAATTCAAGGTTTTGGGCTTGTTCTTAGTCATTCTTTTTTTGTTATCCTGTTGAAACAAATATATATATTTAACCAAACCTCCGTCTGTCTATAAAGCTAAGATAAAGCTACACGATTGGTTCTCTGCGTTCCGTCTATGACGGGTATCGAAACCAGATCTCTAATGTTGTAAGTCCATATATATACCGTTTGTTACTGGGAGTAACATCCAAAATATCGAAAAGATTTTAATTTGGATATGAATAAGAAAATACTGTATCATATGTCTTTTATTTCCTTCTTTTACCGGTTTCGTAACTTTCACTGTTCAACAAATAGTTACACTGAAACCCTCAATATCCGATGTGAGGAGAGCAAAGATGACCAGTTGTGTAAATTTGTGCTTCATTTCAAAATATCAATCATTCAATTAACGTTTGTCGCCTTTTTAAATAGCTAGTAGTAAGAGAGCAGAAGATTTGTTTGTTTGTTTGTTTGTTTTTTTGAATTTCGCACAAAGCTACTCGAGGGCTATCTGTGCTAGCCGTCCCTAATTTAGCAGTGTAAGACTAGAGGGAAGGCAGCTAGTCATCACCACCCACCGCCAACTCTTGGGCTACTCTTTTACCAACGAATAGTGGGATTGACCGTCACATTATACACCCCCACGGCTTGGAGGGCGAGCATGTTTAGCGCGACGCGGG
The DNA here is from genome assembly GCF_004210375.1 of Tachypleus tridentatus. Classification (NCBI taxonomy): domain Eukaryota; kingdom Metazoa; phylum Arthropoda; class Merostomata; order Xiphosura; family Limulidae; genus Tachypleus; species Tachypleus tridentatus. The sequence goes on from NC_134836.1 coordinate 33,903,214, forward strand.
CGCGAACCCGCGACCCTCGGATTACGAGTCGCACGCCTTACGCGCTCGGCCATGCCAGGCGAGAGCAGAAGAAACTGGTTACGTACAGCCACCAGGAACTGTGAGAAGCTACTAAGACTTATAGATATGAAAAAGTAAGTTAAAGTTTGAAGTTATATCATAAATAAATTGTATTTTTATTAAAATAACAACAAAAGTATAATTAGAATAACATATTAATTTAAAAAGGAAAATATACGAAGTAGTTATTTTTTAATAAGTAGTTTACATATGGATTGTATGATGTGTGTACATATGGCCAGGCCCGGCATGGCCAAGCGTGTTGAGGCGTGCTACTCGTAATCTGAGGGTCGCGGGTTCGCATCTCCATCGCGCCAAACATGCTCGCCCTCCCAGCCGTGGGGACGTTATAATGTGACGGTCAATCCCACTATTCTTTGGTAAAAGAGTAGCCCAAGAGTTGGCGGTGGGTGGTGATGACTAGCTGCCTTCCCTCTAGTCTTACACTGCTAAATTAGGGACGGCTAACAGAGATAGCCCTCGAGTAGCTTTGTGCGAAATTCCAAAACGAACAAACAAACAAAGGTTTTGTTTGTGTTTATGGCATAAAATACGTAAATTTATTGTGAAACTTGATGCAACGAAAAGAGAAAAAGGAGGCTGATAAAAAAAAACAAACATGGTGACAAAACAATATAATAACATGGACAGCATTAACGTCTATAATATGTGAAGAGAGAACAGGCATGGAAGTGTTCGAAGTAGTGTCTTCACAACACGAGATACTGGCGATGGTTGTGAGAATAATAATAATAATAATAAAACTTTTCTTAACAGACAGCTGTTAAAACATCCGAAGTAATGTCTCGAAAACAAAAACTGAAGAAATGGCACATTGTACAACAGAAAGTACAAAATTTAAAATCCTTCCTAAGTTTTAGACAGAGCCGCTCTTTATTTACAACTGTTAAATAGATACGTATAACTATCAGCAGTAGTTTCCACTCTTAAGTAACTATTCTTAACCGTATAACGACACTGATTAAAGTAGTTAAAACACCCTACAGTTAAAAGCATCTAACGTGTTTAGCGATACATTGTGGTTCGAACATGGGGCGATCAGTCAATGACCCCCCAACCCTCGACATTAAACAACACCCAGCATTACTGTCACATATAGTAATTTGTAAGATCCAGAGAAATTTTACGTAACTTGTGTTCTTTTATGTCATGATGTAATTAGTTCAGATGTTTTATTGCTGTAATATTTTCTTCTAAATGAAATTCACAAAAAACTCATTGCATATATTGCTTACTTCGCACATTATAATAAAACATATTCTTTCCATTTGTTCCAAGTTGCTTTGTGTCTCTGTGTAAGGAAATTCAATTGGGTAGTCGGCTTTCAATTACCGTCTTGTGTAAAATATACTTAAAAATAAACTAGCAAAAACACTTCGTTTCAGTCAAAGTTTTAACGTTGTGAAGATTCCAAATGCATTTCTAGTTTATCTAGAGTTTTCTCAGTTAATTACTATAAAGACATATTTCTACAAAACAAATTATGTCCCTCAATTTTTTACATAAAAAGATGAAAAAATAAAAACCAAAGTATGTCCATATTCACAACTTACAGCCATGATGTTCCTTAAGATGTAATCACAAGGACAGTTGATGGTGTTTTGAGGTGCCAAATAAACTGAATAAAAAATTAAATAAAACTGTAAAAAGTACCAACATAACCATCTTCATGAAAATATTTAAAAAGGTGTTTTATTTGTGTTTGTACAGGAAGTTTTAATGACGATAGGTAAAATTCTCAAATCTTTTTTCTTGCTGGTTTCATTTACACAATTTTTTTTTTCTAGTATACAGCATTACATTGGGAAATGGCTCATATCAAGAACTCATAGAACCCAAATTAAAATATCACCTGTATAAGTTTTACACTATGATTTTATCTCCCACCGCTTTAGCCTCTACAATCGTAATTAACAGAAGCAGTGATTTAGGGTTTTTCGGTTGGAAACAAGTGGTGTACAAGGAACTGCTTACTATTTTGTTTCTGGTTATAATAGAATACGTTTTTCACATTTTTAAGAGATAAAATAGATTTTTCATACATTTGAATTTGGGTTTTGAGAGCAAATATAATTAAGCAAAAAAAAACTTCTTAATCACAATCCTGTCATAATAACTTACTTCTTTGTTTATGAGATGAAATATCCAAATCTGTTAAGCTGTGTAGTACTTGCAAAATTTCTGAAATTCTTTTCCTAACATTTTCGTTGCTAAGATACTCGTATAGTACAATCATTATTGGTTGAATTCTTCTTAGTAGATATCCAATCACAGTCGAAGTAAATATTCAGGTAACGATACATATATGTTATTCTTTTTTTAATGAGTGTTTTCCCGCAAGACATTAAAAGAAAAAAATTGGATTGATATTAACAAAAAATCGGGAGTTCGAATCTCTCCGTCACTTAACATGCTCGCTCATTTATCCTTTCTGGTGTGTGTTCTTTCAACTATAAGGACGCTATAACGTAAGGTAAATCCCATTTTAGCCGCTCGAGAGTACAGGCGAAGTAACTTTAGCACAGAGACATGCCGGGCCGCTACATACTTGTACTTGAGAAAACTTGTGACGAAGCTGTACGATTTTTATGTAGAATTTTTATATTCGAAAAGTTAGAGGTAATGAAAAGAATTGTAAATCATGGGAAATGGAAGCAATATTCTGAGGGAACATAATTTATTTATGTGCAAGGGATATTTCAGATGGCAGTGTTTGTTTGTTTGTTTTTGAATTTTACACATAGGTATCTGTGCTAGCCATCCCTAATTTAGCAGTGTAAGACTAAAGGGAAGGCAGCTAGTCATCACCACCCACCGCCAACTCTTGGACAAATCTTTTTCCAACGAATAGTGCGATTGATCGTCACGTTATAACGCCCATACTGCTGAAAGGGAGAGCATGTATGATGCGACGGGGTTGCGAACCCGCGACCTTCAGATTACGAGTAGCACGCCTTAACACGCTTGGCCATGCCGGGCCTCAGATGACAGTGACTTTCAGGAAGATAGAAAGAGTGCTATTAGTGTTAAAGTAAAAAATAATGAATTTAGTTGTAATGAGCCTATTATGTTGACAAACAAATTTCAGAATTTGGCTTTTGCATGTGAACTGTTGGAAAGAATGAAAATAAAAGGATCAGAGAAGGATGTGGAATTTGTGGGTGATTTATTGAAAAGATATATGGATTGAATAATCTGTTGGGTCAGTAAGGAAAAAATAATTAGATCATGCTACATGGGAGAACAGGTGGAGAGTAAAACTGACAGTGACCTAGCAGGAGATAATATGTTGTTGTTGTTTTTAATGGTGTATGTAGGGGCAAATGACACAGGCAAAGGTAGGTCAGAGGAGATAATAGATAAGTGCATTATATTTTAAAGGCATTTATACTCAAAGAAAAAGACCATTATTCGTTGTTAAGATATGACCAAGAATTAACTGTGTAAATGAAGTTATAAGTAGGTCACTAGGGTTAAATGTGAGCAGACTGACTGGGCTTGTATCAAGTAGTTCAGAGGAGGGAGGGTACTTTTTAGAATGGGTAGTTTGCTTTTAAATACTGTATCAGCTGGCTTGTTTTCTGAGACTATTAACTCAGCTATAAGGGAGGTTTTAAACTAAAATTAAACATTGGTGAGGGCCAGAAAAACTAAACACAAAAAGAATAAGAGGAAAAGAAAAATTTAGCATGGTAAGTTAGTACAGAAGTAGTAGAAAAGGATAGAGTTGATTGTTACTGTTGTAATGCCAGAAGTACAAGAGAAAAATATATGGTATTGGAAATAAATTTCTAAAAATTAGTTTTTCAAAGGAGATGTTTTTAAATGTTCATAAATTTACAGAAAAAATTTCATTAGGAATTTAGAGTAATTCTCCTAAATTTTAATTCTAAGTTGAAAATTGTAGACACTTTCATAAGCCAGAGTTTACTAGGGGTTGATTAGACATAACTGTTCTCACCTTTGTTCACAACTAATTATATAGTGGACATCTTTTCACTTTTATTAAAGTTTTTTGTTACTGTGGTGTCTTAATGGATTACACCAACTATGTAACAACACGTTTTAATTCTTCATGTTGGTTTTCCTTTGTCTTTAAAGAAACAGTGTGTGGATGATGCTTCCACTGAAGCTGTATTTTCCCAGAATCTAAAGAGAGAAACATCTTTTTCTTTCACAGAGCCTGGTGACCAGAGTCAGTTAAAGGTCACATCCATGCTTTCCTGCAAAAGTGATGTTGTTATTTTGGAAATGGCCCTGCCTAAAATGAGAATCTATACGTAAGCATATCCAAACCTTTTTAACTACTTCAAAATAATATTGATACTGTGTGTCTGTATACTGTTCCATTGTATACAATGTCACATGCTATTGGTTCATTTTGAGTGCTTCATGAAGTAAATTTTGTTTTTGTGATCCCTTCACTGTTTCAGTGCTGGATTATAGTTGTATGCAAATAGAATTTAACATTCAACATTTTCTTGGACTGAAATGTATTTCTAATAGATACACCCTTTTACACTTCTTACCCTTCCTTTAGTGCATCATTTCTTCACCTCATAATGATGGTTGAATACAGAGGGAGTGAGCTGTGCTATTAATGAGTCACACTTCATATAGTGGAGGATTTTCATGTACTTATTAGTATGCAGCAATGCTATGTTTAAACATGAACTTAGATGAAAGCCTTGAATATAGTGGGAAGTATAAAGATGGCAGCACTGAATGAGAAAATTATGTGTGAACAGTCACTTATTTGTCACCAATACAATTTCAGTGTATTTGAGCAAATTGGAAAATCCTTACATTAAAATGAAATTCCTGTACCTCAAATTTGAAGGCTTTTAATGCCCCTGTAGTTTAGTATTGTGGAAATATTTTGTGTTTTCTGGCAGTGTAGAACATGGTTGAGTAAACCTTCACAAAAATAAAAATTTGTGCAAGCTGATTAAAATGTATGTCAGTGACGTAGGAGTGGGGTGGAATGAACATGGCATTGTACATATGCTGACACATTATGAGGAGGTCAACTTGCAGGAAGTGTAGAGAAAACCTGTGAAAGGAATTGTTAGTTTCATTTTTAGTGTTGTAAATGTAACATTTCAAACGTTTTTATTTTTGAATGGAATGGTTGAACTGTGTTAAATTCAAGTAAACGACTTGCTATTTATCACAAATGTGCTTTTGTTAAAATGTTTGTGTATGTTGTTTGAAAAATATTTCTTTTACATCATTTAAATACAGATGTATTACAGATTTTGTGTGTTGCAGTATGTCTTACTGTGGCTTATGTATCATGATATGATAAATATAAAACTATAATAGATCTACCATCCGACATTAAATTCAAGTTTATAGTAGTCTTTTGTCAAAATATCACAAATTGCCTGTTGTTACTCAAGAAATCTGATGATCATTGATGCAAATGACCCCCAAATAAAACATATTTAACTAAAATTACTACAAATTTAAATATGCAAGATGATATACAGAAATATGCTTATGATAGTTATATAATTATGATGTTGCATTAATTTCGTTCTTGAAAGACAAAAGGCCTCATTTACTTAATCTGATATTAATATATTATACTTGTCTATAACAGAGTTAAAATCAGTTTATTTATAATACACAAAGGTTTATATATATAACAAGCTTACACTTAGTTGTAACATTATTTGTAAAAACTATTCTGCAATATTTGTAGTGCTTATTTCTGTAGCTTAATATAAAGAAACAACAACATTTAAGCAGATATTAAATATTTTCATAATTACTTGTTTTTGCATTGAAATTATTCCAGTTTAGTATTTATTTTAGTATGAAAAACAAAATGTTTGATACTCAAAAGAACCTTGTTCTCTACTGTAATATAGAGTGCACTAGCCTTGGTTTTATTAGCACTGACAACTGTGTTTTAATGCTAAAATACCAATATTGTTTTGCAAACATAGACCTTATGATTAAATATAAACCATAAGGTAAATTTTAAAATCAAAATCTAATCATTCTGATAAAACTTATTCTTAAATCTTATACAAATACATATTTGCTATGGTTAAATAAGAGACAACTAAAAATGTCATATGTATGGTGTATGGTTAAGGATAAAAATGTTTAGCTTTGTTTCTTTAGTAATTGTTCTTGACCAGCATTAGAAGTGAAAGGCAAAATTCCATGAACTGTTATAATTTAATGACAAGTAGTAAATTGAATGACACCTTGGTTCATATTTATTTTCAGACTTAGAAGTTTGTTACTTATAAAGGTTAAAATTATTTTCTTTTGTTATATGTATATACATCGTTGTTATGAAATAAATTGTTATATTAACTGCTATTACAGTAGTATTAATAGTTATTGATGTTTTGAATTAGATATTGGTATTTCAAGATTATTATGAAAGAAGCTCATTAAAATATCTAACATCTACCCATAACCCCATAAAATTAATAAAAATTGAGTGGTAAAACTAGTATAAAGTCTGTCTTAAGACCTCTTTCACAGTTAAAAGAAGAAAAATACATGTGTGTGTGTATAAATAAAATCTAGGCTTAATATTTTCACAAAATATTTTCATACTGTGAAATTATTTTTGAAATTTTGTTTTAATTTGACTGTTTTCTGATCATAGCTGTCCGTTGATCTTATATTGGTGTTGCAAATCAAATCATATACTAGAAAATTAGTTTCTTTTTTGTGTTAGGATGTGCTTTAATATTTCATGTTAACTTTGTCTTTACTGAAGTAATTTTAACATTTTTATTGTTAATAAAATAACACAAACAGGAAACTAATCTTGCATTATATTATTTTATTATATGCAGTATTACTGTTATTGTGCATAACGTGGTTTGCTCTGTTCTACATTTTCTACCTTAGAGCCAGGGTTTATGACCTCTTGCTTTTGTAACTTATTTTCTTATCTTCGATGATTTTGTTCAGCATTTCCAATAGTTTGCTTTTACTTGTTATTCAGATGTGGATCAGATGACTGTATTTTCAGACCTCATCACCTTTAACTTGTTACATTTGTCTCAAACATCCTGACATTTTTGTGTTTCCATACACGAAATCCAGATTTATGCAGCTTTTTTTCTGGGGTATCTTCATGTTGAATCTTGTTCTCCTCAACAAGCTCTGTCAGTAAAATCACACTTACATTAAATATGACAAACATTGTATTGACTAGACAAGATTTTTGAGGATTATATCTGTACTGTATTGTTATGTCAAACTGCAGTATTACATTACAGGATTATATCTGTACTGTATTGTTATGTCAAACTACAGTATTACATTACAGGATTATATCTGTACTGTATTGTTATGTCAAACCGCAGTATTACATTACAGGATTATATCTGTACTGTATTGTTATGTCAAACCACAGTATTACATTACAGGATTATATCTGTACTGTCTTGTTATGTCAAACTGCAGTATTACATTACAGGATTATATCTGTACTGTCTTGTTATGTCAAACTGCAGTATTACATTACAGGATTATATCTGTACTGTATTGTTATGTCAAACTGCAGTATTACATTACAGGAATATATCTGTACTGTATTGTTATGTCAAACCACAGTATTACATTACAGGATTATATCTGTACTGTATTGTTATGTCAAACCACAGTATTACATTACAGGATTATATCTGTACTGTATTGTTATGTCAAACTGCAGTATTACATTGCTGTCTCAATTTTGAAAATTGAGCAATTTTATATACTTCTAATTTGTTATACCTTGTTAAAAAGAACATTTCAATCATGACTGGACTGTGACTCGTACTCTGTAAGAAAAACTCCTGAAGTATAAATAAGCAAGGTGGTCTTGTGTTGAGTGAGCAATGAATTTCTTTTATCACCCTCACTTGCTGTGGTGACCTAAACATTGGTGGATAAAATACACAATGTGTTTTACAGAGTAACTTCCTGTTGTTATTTTTCTCACTGCAAATAATTTTTTATAAATCTTCACTTTTGATCTATGTAATTAGAACATATTAAACAGTCAAAATTTGTAATTCTGTTTATTTCTCTTTACTGTTGTCACAGTGTAAAGTTGTATATTCTTCAATGAGTAAATTTCTCGGGGTATTATAGCTCCACAAAATATAGCACCTTTCACAATATAATTATACACTGATCAATATGTCAGGAATTCTTTAGTTATCTCAAAGTATAGGCTCTTACTTGTTAAGAAATTGTCATCCATTAAGAATACAATTAACCAATTCTTGTTTCTATTATGGTTTGTTTTTGTATTTGAAGACTCATTACTACACATTTCAAGTCTCATCATATGGTGCAAGACCATAAAAAGGTAAGAGCTACTAATAGAGAACAGCTTTAGAGATGAATAGAAGTAAAGTTTAGTTATCACTGGATAAAGATTATCAACAAGTTACATGAGGAATAATTTATGCTTCTGTGATAATGTGATTTAAATGTAACTTCTGTGCTGATGAACAACATAATTTAGTGGAAAGTTTAAAAGACATCCACATAAATCACAGCTTTAGAATGACCTAACTTCTTGAAATTGTATGCTAATTCTGTAGTTGAGAGACAATTAAAGGGTTTTGGGCACCTACAGTTACTTTTCCTTTGGCATTTCATATTTTGCAAATGCTGTCATTTTTGCATTTGTATGAGCTTTGAAGAGAAAGAAATGTCTTGTTTGAGATTATCAAACATTTTGTAAGACTAACCTCAATGTCAAGTAAAATTGCTCATTATATTTCAGAGCCAGATGGAAAAGTAGTCAGTTACAGAGAAATATATTTTAAACACAGTATAAGATGTAATACTGTGATTGTGTGTTTGTTAAGTAATCATTTTCTTTCTCTGTAATTTTCATCATTTGGGATCTTCGTTTTAAGATGTTAAGTGTGTGTGGCTATCAGGTGTGTTTATTGAATAGTGAGATCTGAAGTCAGATATCAGGACTTGCTTGTATTACAATTTATTATTAAGTTCCTGACTAATTACCAGGAAAGAGACCTTTAACTTTTCTGTTCTGTATATTTCCACCCGTGTTTAATTTTTTTCTGTGAATGTCATGATGTTTTAGTGAGTTACATTTTAAATTTAATTGAACTACTTTTTTATCATGGTATATAAATACGTTTGTCATAGAAACACAGTTAATAATCCAAATTTTAGTAACACATCAGGTTTCAGTCCTTAATTTTACAAGGCAACATTAGTACAAGAATTGTGACTTTTCTTCTTGACATCCTTCTTCTCCAATGTATTTACAATCCCTCTAAGAAGTATTAATTTTGAAATACATTGCTTATGATATTAACAGTATTGAGGCAAAGACTAATTTTTATAGCTTTCAATTTTATTTAGTTACAGTGCTACAAAAATATAATAAATCATACCCCACATTCACACTGACCCATCAAATCATGTTTTCAAAATTGCCATTAATTTTCTCTGTGTTTAATACTATATTTTTATATTCGATAGGAAGCAAAGGTTTTAATCTATCAAATGAGATAAATTGTTTTCTGTATTGAGAATTGTCTATTTTCATTTGCAGTTCAAACTTTATTCCCATGCAAACACATCAATGAGCTTAGCTGATTATAACCTTTTTAGGTTATATTACATAAAATAAGAAATAATAAATTTTTATGAGGTATGCTTGCAAGCAACTCATAAGCAGTCTTATGTGATTCAGTAGGGTAATTTGATCTTAAAATTTACCAAGTAAATTACAAATTTTATGGTGAGAATATCAGTTAAATATGATTCAAAAGGACAATAAAACTAGAAGTATAAACAGATATATACTGTTGTACATTTCAAGATATTTAGAATAAAGAAATGTTTCATGTCACAATCTGAAGTTATTCTAGAATGAAAAATGTAATTTTAGTACATATTGATTTTTTTATTTGGTGGCCACAAAATCAGTCAAATGGGACAACCTCATATAAAGTTACAGTAGATAAAATGACAGATAAAATATAATGTTTTACTGATAAAAACATTTAAAATTTTGTTAGGAGGTTTTAAGAGGTTATGGAAATGAAGTTTCAGATTTTTTCAGACAAGTGGAAGTACTTTCTAATTTTAACATAAAAATCATTTTGCACTCTGAGCAGCCAACACTTTGACTCCATATGTTCATGGAGAAATACTTATTGAAAATACTTCATTAAAAATTCTGTATTTTTCTCAAAAAAATGGTTCCTGGTGACTACTGAAAGTTTTTGATATTTAGTATAGATGAACAAAACAAATAAGTTATTGAATGGACACAATAAAGGCCAATTTGGGGTCACGAACTTAGTTAACACTTTCACTTCTTGGCTTGGTATAACATACATGAGTTCGTCTGCACTTTTTCACATATTAACTGTTTGTGCTACAACCTTTGATATAGCATATGTATTTTTGCAAAATTTGGTATACTTTTAGTAAAGATTACAGATTGTTTAATGAAATATTTTTACTAGAAATGTGTTTGTGAAATTAGTGTATGTTTCGTTACTAGTCTGAATGTAAAGGGATTTCATGTTAGGATTAAGAGAACAATTCTTCATCTTCAAAATCTCATATTATTTACCTAATCTCTAAAACATCCTAAATACATTTCAAACATTTATTGATGACGAGAAACTCACTTTCCCAGTTTACACAATGTCAAAAGATTGTTTGACACTTTTGTTAATTGGAAATTGGCGATTTTAAATTAAAACCCATTCTTGTGAATCGTGTGGAAACCCCCCGAACACTGAGCGGCTGTGCAAAGAAGACTCTTCAAGTTGTTTGGCGATCAAATAAAAAGTATGGATTACGAAAACTTTGTTTGATAACTGATTAAAAAGTTACTTTTGTCCTACAGTAGAACGTTACTGAAAAAACAAACAAACTTGGACTTTAAAGCTTTCTTGTTATTAGGTCATGCACCAGGCCATCTATTGGGACTTTGTGGCTCTAACGAAAATGTCAAAATTCACTTTCTTCCATCCAATGCAACACCTCCACTGCAACCAGTGGATCAAGGTGTCATTGCGACGCTTAAAGCTTACTATTTCACACGAACTTTTTCTCAAATATAAAGGCTACAACTGGAGAAGCTGCACTATATTTGACTGAATTCTAGAAAAATTACAACATCAGAAATGCTATCAAAAGCATCAAGAAGCGTGGCTCCAAGTTAACAAGAGTAACAAGAGAGCGGCGTGGGAGAACGTTTTGTCTGATTGTGCAAGCCATTCCTGTGGCTTTGAGTCCGAAATTAGGGATGTTTCGGAAGACGTCGTCAAAATTGGACACAATATTGAATTTGAGTCTTTGAAAGTGGATAATGTTCGAGAGTGCATTTATGCACATTCTCAAGCTCTCGACAACGATACGCTCTTTAATTTAGACTAAGATTGTGCATATCGGAAAGAAGACGAAAGTTTGTTTGTTTGTTTTTAGAATTTCGCACAAAGCTACTCGAGGGACATCTTTGCTAGCCGTCCCTAATTTAGCAGTGTAAGACTAGAGGGAAGGCAGCTAGTCATCACCACCCACCGCCAACTCTTGGGCTACTCTTTTACCAACGAATAGTGGGATTGACTGTCACATTATAACGCCCCCACGGCTGGGAGGGCGAGCATGTTTGGCGCGACTCGGGCGCGAACCCGCGACCCTCAGAATACGAAGCGCACGCCTTAACGCGCTAGGCCATGCCAAGCCTGAAGACGAAACTCCAGAGTGTAATGAAAGTGCTAGTGAAGAGCAGAAAGAATAATTTCTCTTACAGGAACTTGAGAAAAAATGTTTCGGGCAGTGGAAACTGCTACAGACTTAATTATGAATCATGATCCAGACCGAGAACACTACGATGAAATGAAGAAAAAGAATATGGTGCAACTAATTTTTGATAGATTTTCATTAAACAGTAAATTTATTACACTTTTCATTTTTTCAAAATAAAATTCTCATCGTTTTAATGTTTCAAAATAAAGATTATCAATTAATATCTTTTTTATTTTATCTCATAACTATTTGTGTTTTTTTCTAACTAATCAGGCTTAATTATTTCTACTATGAAGAAATTCCTTATGATACCCACGTATCATTATTTTTCCTGTTGAAACTATTCCCCCCCCCCATTCAGTGCTGATTCAATCAATGCGGTAGTTTTTCCAACGCAGCAACCGCACAATGCGAGGTATTCCTGTATATAATCCATTCTGTAGTTTTGTACCTATTAAGAATAAGACTAATCACATGACTTGTTAGTTTACCGTTAGAAGCGTATAAATGCAGAGACGAAGTGATATCAATGGACCTGTCAGTTGATAGATATCCGTGCAATAGGTACTCCGTATAGGAAGTTCGTGTAGGCTGCATACACAGCCGCCTACGAATTCAAAATGGATTATACGCATGTTCGTTGTTATTTATTTAGTGTTATAACTGTATTACGTTTTATAGTGTGTAGCGATTAAGATACGACATTCAGTTTTCTGAACTAGTAAGAATAAAAGTGTACAACAGTTCTGCCCAATAAGAAAAGCATGGGCAAGTAATAACACGAATAGCGAGTATTGATTGGTTAGTAGTTCAATGAACAAAATTCATTTTTTCTTCCTTTCTTTGTTTTATGAGTGTACATAAACCTAAATAATTATACTACAGAACATTGATGAATGAGGACTTGAGGTATTGCGTCTATGAGTTTGGGAAGTTGTTGCCCAGATTATCTCCGGATGTTGTCATTAACATAGTTTAATTAGATTTGTTTGTTTGTTTGTTTTGGAATTTCGCACAAAGCTACACGAGGGCTATCTGTGCTAGCCGTCCCTAATTTTGCAGTGTAAGACTAGAGGGAAGGCAGCTAGTCATCACCACCCACCGCCAACTCTTGGGCTACTCTTTTACCAACGAATAGTGGGATTGACCGTCACATTATACACCCCCACGGCTGGGAGGGCGAGCATGTTTAGCACGACGCGGACGCGAACCCGCGACCCTCGGATTACGAGTCGCACGCCTTACGCGCTTGGCCATGCCAGGCCAGTTTAATTAGAACACGCATACCTTTTCTCCTGCTAATAGTCACACTTCTGAAATCAACATCACTATCTATTAGATAAACTCCTGTTATGTTTCCCAAATGTTAAATCCACCATAGAAGTTCGAATGAATTGTTCTTTGTAAAATTTTAACAGAAAGCATTACGTGGTACAAAAGATAACCTACAGTAAACATTTACAGTGAAAATATCAAGAAGTTAAAATTGTATTAATCTCAATTTAAGTGATGGTTTTACGTGTAATAATAGTTTCTTCAACTTCTTGTTGATTATAAACGTCTGTCACAAGTCATGGGTGAATTAACTTGCGCATCAAGCTGGCAAAGCGAGATTATATTACTGTACTTACTGTCAGAAATAAATGTTAAACTTATTACATTTATAATACTATATTTTATATCTAGCCCCATGAAAACTTTCAACAGTTAGAATAATGTATAACAATAATATTCAAACCACTTTAATTTCGACATATCTGTTGCATGCGACGTGTTTCACTCATCAATAAAGTGCATTATTAAAAGATATAATATGCCTAATACTAACATATGATAACAAGCAAGTTACTTACGTCATGCTATGCCATCTTGAGAAAAGGCTTTCACTCCATAACATTCATGGCTGAGTAGTTAGTATGAGAGAATCATATACCAAAAACACCGAATTTTAATATTAGTGAAAGAGTACGTTTAACCAATTGTGAAACTTTGCATTAAAAAAGAAACAAAAATAATTTAATTCAAAGTGCCAGAAACGTACATATTGAGAAGCAGTTTGATATATCATTAAAGTTATCAATTATGTCAAGAGTTGAAAATAAAAATATGGATGCTATAAAGAAAGACGGTAAAGCAGTTCTGAAATCAGAGCCAAATAAATGTTGTTTTATAGAGTAAGTGTGATAAAATCACTTTTCAACGTATGTGTTGTCCAACCCAGAGTTTTAGCCATTTTTTATGTAATTGTTTGAAATTGGTCTGCACTCATATAAAAATCATACAATGTCATGGAGAAGATCAATGTCTTGAAACTATGGAAGTTGATCATTCAGCGATAGTTTGTAACTACCCATCATGATAATTGAGTCTACATATACATTGTTTTTATTTTCTTTCAACATGAGATTACGTCATCAAAAACATTTTTAAATATTATGCAATAGTTAAACTTACACTTTCAGTAGCTTGACTTTATGCTTTTACTTGAGAAAATATTTTAGTTACACATGATACTTCATGGCGTTATCTTACAATCATTTTACAAAAGTGGATACTGTACTTTCACATGATCAATGATCAGTGTTTAAATTTAACTATATTGAAATCATTATTTTAACAGCTGTCTCTAGGATTTTAATAAATGCGCTGTGATAGTGTGACTATACTTCTATGTATGATGACTTCATCAATCTCTCAACTTGAAACTATTATTTTCCGTATTTTAACATGTATGAATACAGTTTGTTTCAACTAAAATCTTAAATGAACGTCTCACTATATATTCATCGATTTTCTTTACAAGATCACAGTTGAATTAAACTTGGAGAGTGTCTTATGGTATTAGATGTTGATCACCGGTAAACATACCTCTAATCTTCAGTGGTAACACAAATCTTGTGAAACAATGGAATACATTTCTATACTATTCATAACTTCTTTAAGACATTGTCCTGTAGGATACTTGTTGTTTCCGCTAGCTTTAGTAAAACTTGTATATTATTCGAATGTGACAGTTATTATAATGAAAAAATGTTATCACCTTACAACTAAAGATAATAAATGAACGATTTTTTGTTTAACTTTACTGTTATATAAAATATTAAATTACATAAATTTTTAGATTCTCCATGCATAGAGTTTGGAAACTTTCAAGAGTTACAAAAGTCATACACTTATAGAGACAGTGATTATACAGTACACAAACTACTGTGGAAATATCGATGTTGTTATTGTACGTACTTCAAACAGCCTTAAAACTAAGAAGAGAAAGGTGATTAGAGCTTGTCGAGTGTTATGTTTAAGAACACTTTCCATCTTGGTTTAGAAAATATGTACGATAGTTGTTAAATTTAGAAAAAACCATTTGGCTTTTAGTCCTAGCTAAACCTTGAATGTTATAATATAGAATATTGCCACGTTGTCACTGATATATATAAAACGCTTGAAGGTAATGTTGACTTTGTATTCGTATAATCTGAGTAATACTTTCAGTTCTTGATATCTATTTCAGTATCTTACATCTTAATCTGTTACATAGTGTTAAAAAACAGTAAATTTATATTTTGTCACTCAGTTAGCCTACAGTTTACATACAGTGCCCAACATAGTGTTAGCAGTTGAATAAGTTTCAGTAAGCTCAGAATAATTTTTCATATAGAAAGATCGATTCACTTCCAATTAAATTTGAGAAATTTGTTTTCATCGACTTGAAAAATGATCAGTGATTGCTATAAACAATAACAATAACCTTTCCTATAGTACCCGTCTTAAGATTGCTCTGAAAAGACGCAACATACAATAGCATAGAAGATGTTTCTAGATTTGAAAGTCAACATAATTTTTTAAATAGATTTAGGATTTTCAGATAATTTCAATCGTGCAGCATGTAGAGGTTCTTCACGTTAAGAAAAATATACTTATGGTACGAGTTCATCTTTCAGTGTTGTAACATCAATGAAAAATTTCCTCGGTTAAAGTTATTACTGTTCACAATGTGACAACGCGTTTGAGCATTTAAATAAACATAATTCTTCTGATTATTTTAATGTTTGTAAAAATGATGAAGGCTTGAGAGTTGAACCCCTAGTTTGTAGTAGTTGTAACAAATTTTGTAAATCTGCAAAATATTAAAAGAGACATGAATCAAAAAATAGTAAACAAACGATATCTTTGATAATTTCTACCAGCACGTAAATACTTTTGTCGTTAGTATCAGAAAAAAGGTTCGTCAAATACACACTGGTTTTTTGTTTGTTTTGTTTTCGAAAGAGATCATGGAACCAAATTGTAATTTATTCGACGAATTCTGTCAATTTTTTATTTACAAAGAAGGTGCGAATTATATAGCTATAGCACATAATATGAAAGAGTTAGACAGACACTTCACCTTAAATTATTTTAGTCGCCAAGAAATGAAGCTCGAAATTATCATAAATGATGGAAAAAAAAAAACACGCTTATCGTTGTCAAAAGTTTCAGAATTAGGATAATTGTCAATTGCGAGTATATACCTATGTTTTTATTATTGTTTTTCAAAATATTGGATAAGAAGAGCTAGGGAAAGGATATTTCTCTTACCTTTCCAGTATAAACTCAAGTGAAAAATATTGAGAACCTATACTGAATGGCCGTTTTCACTCTCCTGACATCATATTAATATTCATAAGACAAAAGTTCCTGGATTGTCACTTTCAGCAATGAGAGGAAGAGTACATCTTTGACTTTCAAAAACAGATGCACAGGTAAGAGAAAAAACTGTCAATGTTGGTTCCTATTAATTTTTGTTGTTTTCTTGAAAATTGTGTCGAAATTCGCATTTTTAGTTTTTTATCTTTATCTAGATACTATCGATCAAATATATATATATTTCTGTGGTGCTGTCTTCAATTGAGGAAAGAATTGCTCACAATCTATGATGTAGTTTCGCCTGAGTACGTGACCAGTTTCTGAATATTTGGTTATATTCAGATGGAGGTTTATATCATCAAATTCGATAGTTTTTCACACCTAATCATGGATACTTTACAACCAAGTACTTGTTATATTATGTACAAAAATCCGAGATAGTAAAAATCCAACTTGCTCTTAACGATGGTGAAAAGCAAATCCTAAATTATTGAGAAGTTGGTTTCTGTATGGAATAAAATATGCTACTACCATGGCTATAGTAAATGTTATGACAATGACACAAAGAACGTAGTTCTAAATAGACCTATATGGTTTATTATAAACAGCACAAGTTAGTAATAGAAACAACTTGAGGCTCAAGGATACAAAATCATGAAATATGGAAGCAAATGTTTAAGAAAATGAAGACTAACTATACAGATTTAATTAATTTATTAAGGGACCATACAGTAGTTTCTTGCTTGATGTATAAGATGCCGTTTATGGAATGAGAGTCAACGGAACAAGAATTCTATAAAACATATAGTGGAACAGGAAAACAATTTCAAGATTAAGGAAATGATATAAGATATGATGAATAATCTGGAGGATACACACTTGTTTTTATCTAACACTCTACCAATCTTTTGGAGATTCTCACTTTAAGTTGGTGAAACATAGACATTTATGAATTAAAATACGTCGTGGTAGTGCCTTACTCAATACTAAAAATGTTCTAGCATATGAATAATATCAGTCAGTTTTAGAAATCGATGAGGATAGAAACCTCGTAACTGACATCGAGAAAACAATGAACTCATTTAGACTTATTTGATACTCTCACAATGTTTATTTACAAGAAAAGAGTTTGGGGACATCTTTAGCGGTGATTAGCGACCTGACTGTGCAGAAAAACAATTATACATCATCATCTTGGACCTCAGTAATGAAAGCAGTAGTCAGTGGGTTTGTGTTTACTTTAGTTGAAATAAAAAGGAGCACATTTTGACCCATTAGGACAACCTCCACATAGTCTCAAAATAAGAAAATTCACCAAGAACTGTTGAACGTGGACTTACAACCAAGATGTACTACATGGGCTGCAGTGTGGACAGTATTGCATATTTTTATGCTGATTATTGTGGTCAATATGTTGAAATAAAAATGCTATCCAGATTCGGGTTCCACAGACATAATAATGGTATATTTATTCATGAATTTATTGTGAAGCATTTTAATGTAAATGTGTTCTTAATCATTGATTCTTTGTCGGTTTGTTACAATTTTCGTGTAAATTTACATGAAAACTATCTGCATTAACCGTCCCTAAGTTAGCAATGTGAGACTAGAGGGAAGAAACCTAGTCATCACACCACCGTCAGCTCCTGGGACACTCATTTATTAATGAATTGTAGGATTAACCATCACTTATAATGCCCCCACGGTTGAAATAACGAACATGTTTAGTGCGGCGGGGATTCAAACCCGTGACCCTCAGATTACAAGTCAAGAGCCTTAACCACCTGGTCATGCCGGGCAATTGTTTCTTAAACATTCGTCTTAACAGTAATAGTGTTAAATATCCGTCACAACAACATGCTCTCCCTTTCAGCAGTAGGGGCGTTATAACGTTACGGTCAATCCTACTATTCGTTGGTAAAAGAATGGCCCAAGAGTTGGCAGTGGGTGATGATGACTAACTGCCGTCCCTCTAGTCTTATACTGCTAAATTAGGGACGGCTAGTGGAGATAGCCATCATGTATATTTGCGCGAAATTAAAAAAACAAACAAACAAACAAACAATTGGAATAACTTAGAAGAATGCCAAGTCAAACTATGCTTTTTACTCAGAACATGTAATGCATTCCCGTAGTTAAAAGAGTAAACACTATAAAGCTGGCAACTGAGTAGAAAGAATCATAAAACAAACAAGCCCAATGACGTTAAAGATAGTTAAAAGTTATCATCTGTATCGGTCTGAATGTTTAACTGATGAAGGAAAACAGAGGATGAGGATACACAAAATGAACTTTTACACACCACAGTGGCACAGCGGGATGTCTGCTGATTTACATCGCTATTTGTTTGTGTTCGATTTAGTAGTATATTAAGTAGTATATCTTGTGATATACGATTAAGATAATGAAAGTACTGTTTGATGATAGTATTATTGATTTGAGAAACATCCATTATGTACGAATTATGCAGTACATTATATTGACGACACCTAATTTTAAATACTGTTGGAAATGTAAAACAATATTATTATGCGATTGGTTTAATGAATTGTGGTAATGAATGAAATATAATAGTAATATTATGATGAAATAAATAACCGTGAAAATATTATTCGGTCACTGTTAAGGTTGGGTTATAGTATGAATCTTATCACTAAACATTTCAGATGGATTAATGCAACCGTTGTTCAGTGCAACAAGAAACAACAGACACACGAAAGTTTAGTGGTTAAATTTTTTTAAGAAGGGAGAACTGATGCATTTTACACTATTTTCAAATTCTTCGAGAGAAAAATTATAATTTTATAAAATTTCATGTGGGATTTATATACATGTAATATACAGAAAAACTGAGCACAGTTAATAACGGTATATGAGAAGTTACACAATGATGTCAAGTATAAATAAACCAAGATGCGTATGTGTGTGCGTTTTCTTATAGCAAAGCCACATTGGGCTATCTGCTGAGCCCCATGAAAATTTATATTACCCAGAACACAATTTACACCTGAGGGATTAATCGGAACTTTGATGTTTAGAACGAGAGTTACAGGAAACCAGGCTGTCGATTTACCATCTTTGACTATGATCAATTATTAAAGTATTTTGTTTCCGAGAATTACAAAAAATTTACAAAAATCATTCAATCAAGTGTCAGATCTTCTTGGGTGTCAGATGTGAGAATATCCTACATTTCCCGATCAAACCCTATATAATTAACTATTTTTATCTCTCAGAATTGAATAACATTTTTAAAATCTGGATGTACAATTCCTAGTATTAAGTTTTGTCTGAGAATATTTCAATCAATGTATTAATCGGGCACGATTATTAAATCTTATGTTTAGCTTCACAAGTTGATTCGTTACACAAGAGTTTAAACAAACTATCTAAAGAAATAATTATGTTTAATCACTAATACTGTATAAAATAAAACAAAAAGTATATTCTTGTCTTTCTGGGAATATTTTCAGAAATCTTTCATTTGAGCTTGTTTCTTGCTGACTAAAACTATTTGCATTTGTACTAAAAGCTCGATAAATTCTCATTGTCAAAAAATATTAGACATAACTCTGCCTTAGTAATATTCTTATAATCAAACAGTTGCTGTGTACTTCATGACCAGTATCAGTGATACAGTAATCAAGCTATTATTCTTTTATATATCCAACATACTTATGTTTATCATTATAGAACACACCTTACAATAAAAATGTGAAATTACAGGCTTGAGGATAAAACTGATACATTTATTGACAAAACTTCTAAATACACTGTTATTCTATAAACACCCTAGCTCATAATATACTGGATCAGCTTTCATTCAACTTTTCTACACTATGTTTTTATTACTGTTTCAGATAAAGTCTATGTTTTACATCTGTATAACAACAGGAGAAAATAAATAGTAATACATCATACTAAGGATATTTCAATACACAAATAAACGAATAATGGATTCAAAATAAACTAAACATTAAGATTTCACTTTGTCGGCTCAGAAAATTATTTTACGTTTCAAATGTTTTCTTTGATTCTCCGGATAATAGAAATGTTTTTGAATGATTCTCATCGACAGGTTTAAAGAGTTGGTTGGTAATTTCAGTTTTTAGAAATCCATCAATTTTACTTTGTGTAAGATCCCATGAAATCATTGGCTTTTTGTTATCCTTGTGAAATAAACACAAAAATATGTTAATAATATATTTGTCTGAAACAAAATCGATCACATAAAATAAATAATATCCTTATTTAACAGAAAAAATATTCGTAATTAAGTAACTCAAATGTATTAAAATTGATGTTAAAAATACATTAAACTCATTTCATTTTTAAATATCAGATGTGTGGTTTTTAATATTTTCTTCAAGCAATATTTAGGGTAAATATTAATCTGTCTTATATATAAATCTATAGTGGTTTGTCATTTTAAAAAAAATAAAGAAAATTCGATTAGTATTAAAATACAGAAAAAAGTAATTAATGTCAAATTACTTTCAGCGTTATGATGATTTATCAATATCAGTTTACGTTCATCTTAAATTCACAGCTAACTTCACTTTCTGTATGTGACAACCGAGTAGCAAAACAGTTAAAAAACTGGACCACCAAAACTTGTAATGCAGGAAGGACGTAATAGAAACTTTAGCTACTAAGTTAATGTTCATATATCTCGGACTGTAAAACGTATTCATATTATATATTTATTATTGAAATATTAAAAATATCTTAAATATCATACGGTGATGAACAACTTCCTAAAAGTCGTTTGTTTTTTCATTTCACTTAAAGACTTCTGAGGTTAATCTTCTTTAATGTAGCAGTGAAAGAATAGAGGGAAGGCACCCAGTTATCACCACCAGCCGTAAACTCTTGGGCTATTCTTTTACAAACAAATAGTGGATTTGACTGTCATATTTTAACATCCCGATAGCCAGAAGGAGACGGGGATTCAAATCCCTGCCTCTCACATTGCGAGTCGAGCACCTTAATCATCTGGCTATGTCAGGCCTACCTTAACGTCGTAAAGTTAGACTTCAACCTAATTTAATAATAAAATGTAATAAAACAATCTTGAATATCATAGATAAATACGATGATGAACTAATTCCTTAAAGTTAAAGAGTCAAACTTAACCCAAATTTGAATCTCATTCAGTACAATTATTTGTCATTCCATAAGAGTGGTCTTGAGTTTGTATATTCAAATTAGAATATAAATTAAATATTCATTAAAGTGTAAGAACAATAATTATAAAGTACGTCTTTCCGTGATTCACTCTGTAGTCAATGTGTATTTTGTATCAGTGGATTTACTGCTTAATTTGGTACAAATCAAGATTATTGTTTCGGTCAATTTGATGTAATCACTTGTCCAGTGTGCCTTAGCAGCTAGAGAGGGGCCCACAGTTACAATTCCAATACTGCGAATTTTCTCTCTAGATTTCCCGTCTATGAGTGTTGTATAAGAGTGACGATGAAGTCCCATAATTCCATTATAGTAGTTCAAGTATGTGTGACGGCTGGTGTGTTGGCTAGCTGCTTTCAATCTAACGACGAGGTGGTACAGAAAACTTT